>NC_082367.1:6753832-6949113 GCF_027477595.1 Haemorhous mexicanus
GGGCCGTTCCTCGGGCTCCCTCTTCCAGCACTGCACCATCAGCTCGTGCAGGGAAGGGGGGCAGCTCCCCGGGCACTGCATGCGGTACCCCCGCTCCACCTGCTCCAGCACCTCTCGGTTGTTCATCCCTGCGGGACAAGGACCCTCCTGCTCAGTGACAGCACCCCCTGGGACGGGCCAGTGGGGAAACTGAGGCACAGAGTGGCACTGCCCTGTGGTTTGGGTAGGAGCCCAGTTCAGCATTGGTCCCTCTGAGGGGGAAACTGAGGCACGGGACAAGCCTCGCTGAGGAGGTCAGCCCCAGTCTGTGCCCCGCCCAGCCCACCCCGGGGTGCACCTGCCCCAGTGGGCCATACCTGGATAAGGCACACGGCCTTTGGTCACCAGCTCCGTCAGGAGGATGCCAAAGGACCAGACATCTGACTTGATGGTGAACCTCCCAAAAAGTGCAGCCTCTGGAGCCGTCCATTTGATGGGGAACTTGGCACCTGCAATGGGACACAGGTGAGCCATGTCTGGGGCTGCACCTATACCCAGAGTACCCTGCAGCGAGTGCACCCACCTCTGGGGACAGCCCACACCTGGGACATCCCGCACCAGAGGCACCAGCACCTGAACCACCCAATCCTGAGGGTGTCCTGTGCCCAGGGTTCCCTGAACGGGGGCACCCTGCACGAGGGGCACCCAGCACCCGTGACACCCTCTGCCTGGGCAGCTCACACACGGGACACCCAGCACCCAGGGCACTGGGGATACGCTGCCCCTGGGGTACCCATCACTTGGGACATCCATCAACCAAAACACCCACGCCCTGGGGCACCTGTCTCCTGGGGGTACCTATTCCCTGGGACACCCGTCCTCGGGGACAGCCATTCCCTGCGGTGATCCAAGGCATCCATCACCTAAGATACCCATAAATTTGGGGTGTCCATCGCCCAGGACAGCCATTCCCTGGGGTGATCCAAGGCATCCATCACCTAAGATACCCATAAATTTGGGGTGTCCATCGCCCAGGACAGCCATTCCCTGCGGTGATCCAAGGCATCCATCACCTAAGATACCCATAAATTTGGGGTGTCCATCGCCCAGGACAGCCTGGCAGACCCTAACTTGGGGCATCCAAGCCCAGGTCACCCAGCCCCAGGGATGGCCATCTCCAGGCTAAGGGACGCAGCAGGGGACGCAGCGTGGGCGCTCCCACCCTGCCGTGCCGTGTACTCGTCATCCTCGATGAGGCGCGCGAGGCCGAAGTCAGCGATCTTGCAGACGAGGTTGTCTCCCACCAGGATGTTGGCGGCGCGCAGATCGCGGTGGATGTAGTTCATGCGCTCGATGTACGCCATGCCCGCCGCAATCTGAGGGGGACGGAGCGCTGGAGACCCCCAGCACACCCCGGGGCGCCCCCACCCTGCAGCAGCCCCCCAGTACCTGGGCAGCCATGTCCACCAGCTGGGGCAGCTTCAGGTAGCGACCGCCCCCGTCCTTCAGGAAATCCAACAAGCTGCCTGCAGGCAGAAGGAGCCGCCATCAAAGACCCCCAAAACCCAGGGGTGCCCCCCCTTTGAGCCCTCCGTGCCCGGCAGTGCCCCTGCTCACCCTGGCTCATGAACTCGGTGACGATGTAGATGGGCTCCTCCGACACCACGGCGTAGAGCTGCACCAGCTTGTCGTGCCGCAGCCGCTTCATGATCTGAGCCTCCTCCAGGAAGGCCTCAGGGGACATGGTCCCTGGCTTCAGCGTCTTCACCGCCACCTTCGTGGTGCCATTCCATGTCCCTGCGTTGGGGACACAGAGTCACCGTGAGCCCAGGGGACAGCCAGCCCAGGACAGAGAGGTGTGTGAACGGAGAAGTGTGTGCTTGCATGCTTGCATGCTTGTGTGGATGGATGGATGGATGGATGGATGGATGGATGGATGGATGGATGGATGGATGGATGGATGGATGGATGGATGGATGGGTGGATGGAGGGATGGAGGGATGGATGGATGGATGGATGGATGGATGGATGGATGGATGGATGGATGGATGGATGGATAAGGAATCAGGGCAGGGCAAGGAAGGGATCCCTGGGCAGGGATTGTGATCCCACTGCATCCCACCCAGGACAAGGAGTTCCCCTCACCCCAGTACCAACTCACCCCATTCCCAAACCCTTCATAGATTCCGTGCCGTTTCAATCTCCCCCACACCAGCAGGTACCTCCTGGCACCCTGTGATGCTCCCTGCCAGGACAGAAGGAAGCTTCTCCTGCCCGCTGTGCTCCCCCAGCCCTGGCCGGCCGGGGCAGCCTTACCCATCCACACGTCTCCAAAACATCCCATGCCAAGTCTCCTGTCCAGGGTGACGGATTCCCGAGCTATCTCCCAGGCGTCCTTAGCTAATCCCAGGGTCTGGGGCTTCACAGCAGGGCACGGGTGGGTGAGCAGATGGCACAACCCATCATTGTACTCTGTGGGGGATCAGGGGCAGGCAGGGAAGAGGAGGGAGGGGATGTGATGGGATGAAGGCAGCATGCATGAGCGGAGGAAGCAGGTGATGCCAGAGGAAGAGGATGACGAAGGTGGGACCCCCTGGCCTGGTGCTGTGGTGGTCCCATCTGCAGTGGGGGTCTTCTTGCCCATGCAGAGGTGACATGGGGCATCCTGGGGGAGCCGTTGTGAACCCAGAGCAGGACATGGGATAATTCCTCATGCCAGCAAATTGGTGTCGCTCAGCCTGTCCTGGCAGGCACGAGCTTCTCCCAGTGGGGCACCAGGCCTGGGGGTACCCCCATGTCCCCCCTGCCTCTTGCCCTGGCTTGCCCACCCGGCCCTACCCATCCAGACTTCCCCGAACTGCCCATTTCCCAGCTTCTTGAGGAGCTGGAGGGACTCGCGGGGGATCTCCCACACGTCTTTGGTTTTGACTGAGAGGTCGGCCAGTTTGGGGGTTCCCTTGTGGCACGGCACAGCCAGGCGGCAGCACAGCCCGGCTGCCCGCTCTGCAGCATGGGAGCAGGGGGACAGGAGTCAATGTGGGCACAGATCCCCCCAGCCCTCTGCTCCCCTCCACCGCCCCAGACATCACCAAGGCTCCTGTATCACCCAGTCACCCCCAACACAGAAAGGCACCCCCCTCCACCTGCCCCAGGGACAGCCCTGCACCCCCCCCGTCTGGGCTGGACCCCCAGTCCCCCCAGCTGCATCCGGGGACGGGGTCATGCCCACCCACCAGAGACAGTGGGAACTCTCTGCACCCTGGGCATGGAAAAGGGGAGACTCTCAAGGAGCCCCCTAATGCCACCAACAGAACAGCCCCCTCCTTCCCCAGGTCAACCCCATCAGCCCAGTCTCTTACCAAAGGGTCTTCTGAGCTTTCCCTACCCCTCCTATTGCCCCCCCTTGCACCCTTCACCCCACCCTACCTATATAGTGCTGGACCAGCTGCTGGACGGTGCTGAACTGGGCACGGGTGGTGATGTAGTACCCCCCACTATCCAGTTTCCGAATCTTATAGTGCTTCACATGGTCTCCCTTGGCCTCATCCCAGTCCCGGATGGAGAGGGAATAGGCACCTGCGTGGGGACATGGGTCAGGGAGGGATGTGGGGAACAACCCCTGGTGTCCCCAGCCCTGTCCCTGTACCTTTGGTGGTCTCGCTCTCCCGGATGAGGAAGGTGCCCCTGGAGTTGCCGTGGCACAGGAGCTGCCGCTCCGCGTCTTTGCGCCCGATCTTCCCAAAGTACCACCTGCCAGGGTGAGGGGCTCAGCGCCAGGAAAGCACCAGGAGGGGACCACGGAACCCCCACGCCAGCACTGCGGCACTGCTGGGGCTCACAAGGACACCTGGGCCTGAGGCAGGTGGGGTTGGGGTGTGTCTCCATCCCTCTTCTCCCGCTACTCACTCTTCTGCCTGGATGGAGTCCACAGGGGCCACGTAGTTGCTGGGGATGTAGCCCGTGGCTCCCGAGCTCAGTGACCTGGCCTCCCACCAGTCCCCCTCTCTGGGCAGGGAAACAGAGAACATGGAGGAGGAGGGACAGATAGACAGACCCGCCACCGTGTGCCTCCTCACGCTGCACACAGCACCCCGGACCCCGCCCTCCCTCACCCATCTCTGCTGGGACCGCTCAAGCCATGGCACTGGCCCTGGTACTGAGTGATGGAGCCCAGACAGAGCTTGGGTCCCCAGCCTGAGTCCTGCGGGGTCTGCCCAAGGCACCAAGGCACCTCCCCGGGGTGGCATGTGGCTGGTGGGGTGGCAGGAGGTCCGGGGGGGGCTCACGTGTTGTTGATGATGTGGAATTTCTCCCCTTTCTGGAATGTCAAGTCATCCTCCGTCCTGGCCTCATAGTCGTACAGGGCAATGAAGAGTGTCACCCCCCCACCTGTGGCACACGGAAGGGACCACGGTGACCCCGAAGTCGCAGCCCAGGGGTGTGGCAGCACTCCTCTCCCCATCACCGAGCCGCCCCGCTGACCTGAGACGGCCCCGCTCCACGCTGGCTGCACGCTGGAGGTGAAGCCCCCCGGCTCCGCCGAGGACGGGGCCGAGGGCACGGCTGGCCCCTGGAAGTTGTTGAAGTCGGGGATGCGGGTGAAGATGGCCCCTGGCTGCGTGGGGTCGGGGTCGTACTGGGAGGCAGGGGGCTGCAGGGAGCCCCCCTCGCCCCCTGCCTGCCCTTTGCCAGCCCCCCTCTCTTTGCAGGGCACACAGCCCATCCTGGGCACCGCCTGTGGGACAGAGGGTCCGTGAGCCCCGCACCCCCCTGGCAGGGGGCACACACGGGTACCAGTGCACCGTGGGGAGAGGCCCTGGGTGCACCCTGCTACCCCCCAGCTCAGCACACTGGGCAGCAGGGGGACACTGGGGTCCCATGGGCACGGGCAGTGGCACTGCTGATGGAGGGCTGTGCTGCCCGGGGGCCCCACGTCCCCCTGGCACCCGTGGGTGCTCCATGGCGGCCCCACTCACTGCGACGGCTCCTCAGGTCACTCCAGCTGCTCCATGTCACTCCAGGGAGGAGAAGAGTCGCCTGTGGACACCAGGGAGGGCATCAGGTGGGGGGCAACACCCTTGCATGGGTTCAAACACCCTTCCCATGGGCTGCAGCACCCCTTCATGGGATAAAATACCCCTGCACAGGCTGCAACACCTCTGCACGGACTGAAGCACCTCTTCCAGGGCTGCTACACCCCTGCACATGCTGAAACACTTCTGCCAAGGGCTAAAATACCCCTGAATAGATTGAAACACCCCATAACAGGATGCAACACCCCTGCTATGGGCTACAACACCTCTACACGGGCTGCAACACCAATGGGCTGCAACACCCCTTGCACTGGCTGTAACAGCCCTGCCTGAGCTACCACACCCCTGCACAGACCGAAGCACCTGTGCATAGGCTGTGATACCCCTGCATGAGCCACAACACCCCTGCATGGGCTACAATATCCCTTCACAGGCTGCAACCCCCCTGCATGAGCTAAAATGATCTGCATGATCTGCAACACCCCCACAAAGCTGCAGCATTCCTCCAAGGGCTGCAACACCCCGGTGTGGGCTGAAACCACATCCTCAAGTGGGTTTTTCTCTCACTGTGTCCTCACCACACTGCTCATGTCCTTTCAGAGCATGTGTGTCCCCGAGGCTGAAGGGCAGCCGGACCCCAAAGTGTCCCCACACCCTCTGCTTGGTGGGGAGTGGATGTTTTGGGGAGCAAGGTCCCCGCTCACATCGCTGTGGTCAGGACAGGCTCTTCCGGCCACATATGGCCAGAAGGTTTCACAGAGGAGGAGGAGGAGGAGGAGGAACTCAGACCTCTCCTGTTATGGCTATATGGAGACGTCCACCCCAGCCCGGTTATTGCCCTGGTTGCTGGACAACCACCCACACCAGTCTGCCCAGTTAGCACCGGGCAGAGCACTCCAGTCTGCAACCTCCAGCTGAGAGCAGAGGGAAGGAGCAGGACGGTGTCCTGCCCTCTGCACTCCAGTGAGCAGGAGGAGACAAAGGTTGGGGTGGATGAGATGTTTCAGGCCAATTTTCCCAATCATGGCTATTGATTCCCTTTCCTCTCTCCAGTAAGGGTGGAAAGAGCCCAGCTCTCCCCTTCCATCTCTGCCTTTCACACTGGTGGTGTGGCGAGGCTGCAGCCATTGCCAACAGGGCAGCATTGCCAAATCTGAGGAAACTCGGCTGGTTGGGGGTTTTATTCCTGATAATTAGTGGCTATTTAAACTGATGAACAACCCTGGCTCTCACAAACCCTGTCCCCGCTGGGTGGGAATCACCCCCACACCACATTCAGAAACTTCCCATTTTGCTGAATTTCAGCTCTGACCAAACACTGGAGCTGCCACAGGTGCCAGCAGGGATGGGGATGGCAAGGAGCATCTTCCAGGCAAGTGGAACCCCCCTGTGCCACAGCACCAAGGGTTTGGGTGGTGTGCAGCAGCACTGCCCCCAGGCTTCCCCTTCCCTGTGCACCCAAGAGCCCTGTGAGCTCCCCCCAGGGTGGCTCCATCCCCTCACGCTGCCCAGGGGAAGGGGACGCAGCTGGTGCCGTGTCCGATGGCTGCGTGGTGCTGTCTGGCTCCAGCTCTCCCAAAAGGAGCTGCTTGGAGCCGGGGAGCAGATGGCAGCTGAGCCCTTCCCGTGCTGGCTCCCCCGGCACCAGTCCCCACCGAGCTGCCAGGTCCCGCCCGCGCTGAGCCCCGGCCAATTCCTCACCCCTGTCCCGCCGGGCCGGGCTGGACACGGAGCAGCCACATCCCCGACTGCCCATCCATCTGTTCCCCAGGCCCCTGGGACACGGGGCAGCTCAGCCCCATCCCCAGCTGCTAGACAGGGCACAATATCCCTTGCATACTCCATTGTCCCCCCACATGTCACCTACAGTGCTGAGGTACCCCTGGGGTCACCTCCATGCCCTGCATCCACTCCCCTCCTGGGAGAACAGCAGTGGAGAAGTCAGGCTCTGGGGGGATGCAGCCTCATGGAGCCATGGGGGTACTGGGAATGTCACACCCCGTGCTGTGGGGACAAGCCATGGTGGCATCTGCCAGGCTGAGGGGGCCACGGTGCCCTGGGCAGGAGGTGGCTGCCAGAGGAACCCACACGGCAGCTAGGCAGTGGGAAGAGGAAGCAGCAGGAGCATGGTGTGGGCTGGGGGGAGGAAGAAGATGGTGCTGTGGCCATCAAGGGGCCAAAGGACTGGCAGGACTTCGTGCCCTGGGGTGGTGACAGCTGGGAGGGTCAGGCAGGGATGACAGCAGGGCTGGAGCCCCCCGGGTATTCTGGATCCCTCCACGCCTTGTCCCACACTGCCATCCTGCATTGCTCCATGCAGACCCAGCTCCTGCTCCCTGGGAAGAGGAACTGAGAGGGCTGCACAGCCCAGCCTGGTGACACCGGGGTTCCTCTGTCCCCCTGTGGCTCTGGAACTCCCTGGTCTCAGCAGGAAGACTTGGGCATGAGGCAGCTGCAGCACAGAAGGGGAAGGTGGCTCATTAGGACACAGGACCTGGAGCTGTGTCACCATCCCATGCCCAGGACCCCACAGACCTGGGGAAGGGACAGGAGACCACATTTGCCTGCCCCATCTGCTCCTTGTTCCAGCTCTGTGGCAGGTGGTGGCGTGTCCCTGCCCCTTCCCCACTGCCCCCAGCCTCAAGGCCACCTCAATGATACCTGGAGATGCAGCCCTGCTCCAGCTCCAGCCCTCCCAGTTCACCCAGTGCCTGGTGAGTCCCCTGTGGCTCCCAGTGGGAGCAGGTTTCTCCAGAACAAGGGGTGCACAGAGGGATGGCACCCCATCCCCTGCATGCCCACAAGCAGGGCTATTCCCTGGGATGAAAACTGAAGGACTTGCCAACCCCCAAAAGTGATCTCTGCACGCCCACCTGTGAGCCACAGGACCCATGACAGAGGGGTCCCCTGCCCCTCTCCCTAGCACAAGATGCTCAGTGGAGAGGGAGCCCCCCTTTCCCAGCCTTCCAGCCCCATCGCTGGCTGGGAAAGCAGGATTTCCGCTGGAAGAAGAGCAATTCCCGGATCCAAGGGGCTGCAGGGGCGGAGGGAGGGAGCCGGCCCGGGCTCCAAATACAATGTCCCGGGAGGAGCGGGGTGGGGAGGGAATTGTGCAGGGCAGGAAGCAGCGAGTTCCTGTCCCTCCTTGGGACACACCAAGGATCAGGGACGAAGCAGAGCTGCAGGGACCGGGGGGAGCATCCGCTCCGGCCAGGGCCTGAGCCCCTGCAGCTCCTCCAGCCTCAGCCGCGGAGAGCTCAGCCTGCAACATCGCCCCGGAGCACTGGCTGGGCCGGGACCCCACGGGCACCTGCAGGGACGGAGGGCACAGGTGTGTGTGTCCCCCCCAGGGTGTCCTATCCCCTCCCCAGCCTGCAGGTCCCGCACGGTGAGGGCACCATGTGCTCCGCAGGCTCCCCGACGTGGTGTCACCACCGGTTAGTGCCGGGACGGTGAGCTGGAGCTGGTGGGTGCCCCCAGACCTTCACACACACACCGCAGCCCCCCAGGATGACGAGGACGGGGGTCTCCTCCCCACCTCGGGCATTCCCAGGGAAGCAGTGAGGGCACAGTGAGAGCAGGCCCCCAGCAGACCCCATCACTGCCGCGGGACTCTCTGTCCCCACAGCTCAGTGGCCGCCTCCCCCGGACCCAGAGCCACCCCACACTCGGAGGGAGCATCTCCCAGCAGCACACGGCAAGGGGATTGAGACCCCCCCCCCCACCGCTGTTACAGGGCTGAGCCCCCCACACCCTGCACCTCACAGCGCACACGTACCTCCTGCCGTCAGCCCTCCTGCTCCGGCTGGCATGGACCCCCGGCTCGCACGGGGCTCCCGACGGGACCACCGGCAGCCCCGCTCCGGCCAGCGCTGGGGCTGCGGGGGCGGCAGCCGTGGGAGAGCGGGAGCGCCCGGCCGTGAGCTTCCCCTGTCTCTTCGGCGGCTCTGGCAGCCGAGCAAGAGCTTCCCCTCCCCTCGCCCCCCCTTCCTCCCCGCGCTCGCAGCAATGGTTCATTGTACCAGCCAGCCCCGCCGTTGCTGGATCGCCCTCCGGGTCACCCTCCGGGCCACCGCGGGGACCACAAGCCTGCCCGCGGAGCTGCTGCAGCGGGAACAGGCGTCAGGGGCTCTCTGGTCCCCAGCAGCCGGAGACACTGGCGCGGATGGCCAGGCTCTGCCGGCGGGGATTTACGGGGGATGTGCGGATCCAGCCCGTGCCACGGCGGGGCTGCCAGCGCCCGTCCCCAGAGCCTGGCACAGCCCCCTGAGACCCCCGAGGGAGCGCCCCCGGCAGGGGACAACAAAGAGACATCAGACTGCGCACACAGCGCTGTGGCCCTGAAAGGACAGGAGCAAGGGGCCCGTCCGGTGGCAGGACACGCACAGCAGCCACCCGTGCTGCTGGCACAGGCTCCTAGGGGCAGGGCAGACCCGTGGAGGGGCAGTGAACACCCTGCCATGCCTGGGGAATGGCAGGTAGCTCTGGGCTGTGTTCCAGGGGCGTCCCACACGTCCCCCCAAGATGAGGTGCAGCTCTTGTGTGACTCAAGCCAGTCCTGTGCCCATGGATTGCCCACTAGACATCAAACCCCTTATTTACCCCTTGTCCTGATAAAGTTGCTGGTGGGATGACCCTAAGATTTTGCATCGGTCACACCAAGCCACAAACTTCAGTGAGCTCTGGGATTGGGATAAACCACATAGACCCCTGTCTGAGTGCTCCTGCAGCCCCCCTGAGCCCCCCGCATCCTGTGTGATCCCCCTGCACCCTGTCAGAGCCTCCCCAGCCCTGCCTGAGCCCCCCGCATCCTCTCCAAGTCCCCCTGGAGCTGGTCCATGCTCTGCCTCGGCTCTGCCACATTGTCCTCCCACACAGCTGGGCTGGAGTGGGATCCTTCCCATCTCTCCAGAGCCTTCCTCCTCCTCCTCCTCCTCCTCCTACTGCTCGCCCTGCAGTTAGCCCTCCCGGGTTAACCCTCTTTGCCCTGTGGCAGTGAGTCCGGCCTCCCTTCTCCCTTCAGTGTTCTCATCAGGGCGCTGGGGCTGGTGCAGGCTGGACACCCGCTCCCCGGCCGTGTCACCCTCAACTTGTCACCTCCGGACTCATCCCGAGAGGGAAGGAAGCCAGGCTGACCCCAGCTTGAGGGGTGCCCCGCAGATCCATCCATGCACCCACCCGAACGCGGCTTGGGGCGTTCTGGGGCTCATCCCGCACCTCCCGCTCCCTGCAGGGCCCGCGTTGCTCCATCCCCGTCCGCGGGGCCCTGCCGGGACACGCCGAGCCCGGGCTGCCCGTCCCCCGCCAGGCACCACCCGGTGCCGGTTCCTTCCCTCCTCCTTCCCGCATTGGCTCCGCCGGGTTTCGCCGCCGCCGGCTCCCGCTTAAAGCTGCCGAGGCGGGCCGGGGAGCCGGGCCGGGATGGGAGCTCTCCGCTGGCTCGTGGCCTCTGCTCTCTGCATCGCCGTCCGGGGTGAGTATGACCCCCAGCCCGGCGCTGTCACCGCTGGGGACATCCCGGGCAGGGGAGGGAGGCGGGGGCACCCCAGCAGATCTCCTCCGCTGCGCTGCAGGGGAGGTTGGAGCTTGGGGAAGTGGTTTTACTGCTCGTTGAGCCCCAAGATTTGCAGTTCCTCCGAGACACAGCTGAGATGGGCGGCAAAGAGGGCAGGTGCCTTGAGGGCTTGGTGGGGCTGGAGGTGTGAAAATAAAACTAAATTGAGGCTCTAACCCAAGGGTTTTAACCCGACAAGGCAGGACAGCCAAGTGTGAAGGGACAGGGGTGGCAGGGCAGCCGTGTCCCCGTGAGACCCCCCCTTCTGGGTGCTGATAAAGCCGAGCTGGGCTGGGAGGTGGCTGCACCCGTTGCTGCCTGCGGGCGCCCCGGCAGGCGTGTGGTGGGTACCACGGCCCAGCCTGGGCTGCAGCTGCAGGTCTGCTCGCCCCCGCCTCCCCAGGGTCGGGAGACAGGACTGCTCCCAGCTCTCCCGGGCGGGGCAGGCGCTGTCTGGGTCCGGGCAGGTGCTGCCGCTCGCTCCCGGCGAGGAGGAAGATGCTGAGGGAGGGAAGGGCTCGTTCCCAGCAGTTGTGTTGGCGTGGGGTTGCACAAGCTGGGAGCCCGGGGGGAGGCTGAGGAGGTCACTGGAAAATGCCAGGCAGAACTGGTAAGGTCCCTGGCACCCCTCAACCATGCCCTGTGTGTGGAGACAGCTTGGCTGTGTCCCACCTTGGAAATATTCCAGGCCAGGGCCACCAGTGCTAGGGGTGACACTGGGGCATCACCCCAACAGTCACCCAGGAACTGGGGTTCCCTGGGGGTGCAACAGTGCAGGGTTTGCTGCAGTGTCATGCAGGTTGTGGCAGGGTGCTGACCCTGGAGGGTGTCAGTGCCTCAGCGTCCCTTGGATGTGCCTTTGGATGAGCTCAGGACGCTCTTTTGGCAAAGGAGGGAAGCCCCAGGCTGCAGGGAAGGGGGCACTGGCTTGGCAGCCTCCCATCCCCATCTCAGCTGGGGACACACACACAGCCCCCTCACCCTGCCCTCTCTGCCTTTCAGGACAGGACTATGGGCTCTCCCGCCCACCCCCTCAGTTTGGCTCCATCTACCATGTCCGAGGTAAGGGGACCCCCAGCCCTGGGCAGGGGAGCAGAGGATGTTCAGCACGGGTCAGGCCAGGCTGTCCCAGTGCCAAACTGGGGCAGACTTCCACAGCCGGGTGCTCTTCCTGACCCATCACCCATGGGGCTCTGTCTTGGTCAGCTGTGGGTTTGCAGGCGCTGGGGGGCTCAGGGAGGGGTGTTGGGGTGCTGAGGCTTTGGGGCTGAGCTGTGTCCTGTGCTGGGGGCTCCTGTGCAGGGGTCATTAAGCTGCCCTACGCCGAGATTGAGGAGCCCTTTGAAGCCTGGTACAACCTGACAGGGAATAAGAGCCGTATCCAGTACTACGGAGGTAAGAGGTGGCACCCAGCTGCGCCCACCCTGCACCAGCAGGACTCTGTGCCTCAGTTTCCCCTTCCCTGGCACAGGGCAGGTGATAACCTACCAGCTGGCAGCGGTGAAGCCCTATGGGATGAGGTACAAGATCACACCAGAGACAACCGAGAAGGAGGTGAACACCAGGAAGTGCTTCCAGCTGCCCGGCTCCAAGGAGGACGTGGTCACTGCTCAGAGCGTCTTCCCCAGCATGAAGGGCTTTAAGGTGGGAAACCTCAGAGCCGAGACCTGCCCTGCCTCCCACAGCATCTCCAGGCCGAGGGAGGGCTGCTGGGAGACGCTCCTCTCTGTCCGAAGGCTGCAGGCTGCTGGGACTGGCCAGGACCCGTCCCCACACCCCAGGGTGCAGGGAGGGTCACTTCCCCACCCGCATCGGGGCTGGACTCCTGGCTCCTTTCCCAACTCCAGCAGCCGTGCTGGGACGTGTCACATCCCACACAAACGCTGGCATTTCAGCATGGTTTGGGCAAGCCTCTGCACGGCAACTCAGCTCCTGCTGGCCCCAGCCTGCGTCAGGGCTGGGCACAGCACGTGAGCAGTGGGGACAGCAGCTTGTCACTGAGCTGGACACATGCCTGCATGGCGAGAGCTTGGAAACAAGCAGGAAAAACCTGAAATCTTTTCAGGTTTTTGGAGAAATGGTGCAGCCAGACTCCATGCTATGGGTGCACAGATTGCTGTGCACAGTGGAGTGTTCCCAGGGCACCGCTGAGCCAGACAGTGGGGTCTGCCCTGTGTTGCACCCCATATCCTTGCCCCAATTTCCACCCCACGCATGGCTGTGTGCTAATGGCCATGGAGCCACTGGATCCAGCTGGAGGGGCCTGGGCTGTGCAAAGGGGCTGGCTGGGCAGCAGGTGGCCTGGGGGAGGTTGAGGTCCCCTCCCTGAGATCGTCTTCCCCCCAGTTCCTGCGGGAGGAGTACTACGAGGGCCGGTACTGTGCTGTGTGGCAGAACGTCACCCACTGGGCTCAGAAGAAGAACGTCTACACCCTGTGGGTGACCAACTCCAGCTGTGGGGTGGCCCCCGTGCACTACGAGATGCGAGGGTACAACAGCCTGCTGGGCTCCCACTACGACAAGTATGAAATCGCCTACACTGACTTTGACAACAGCTATCCTCCTTCCGTCTTCGACCTCCCCGTCAACGGTGAGCCAGGGAGGGACCCCCCATCCTGTCTGTGGGGCTCGGGCTGACAGGGGTCTCTCTTTGGTCCCCAGAGACCAAGTGTGGGGTGCTGCCGGGGAATGTGGCAGAGCACCGTGTGCTGGCAAACCCCATGGAGGACCTGGTGGGCCAGCACCGGCCCTGGGCACACCGGGTTTTCCATGAGTACCGCCAGCAGATGGGGAGGCGCTACGGCTCCGCGCGGGAGCTGGAGCACAGGCAGAGCATCTTCGTGCACAACATGAGGTACGGCTGGGGGGATGAGGACCCTCTGGGGGTGCTGTCACACCGAGGGGGCGGTGGCAGGGCCAGCTGGCACTGTCTCCACCGTGGTGGCAGGTTTGTGCACTCGCGGAACCGCGCCGCGCTCTCCTACACGCTGTCCCTGAACCACCTGGCCGACCGCACGCCGCAGGAGCTGGCAGCGCTGCGGGGCCGCCGCCGCAGCGGGACCCCCAACCACGGGCTGCCCTTCCCCACGGAGCTCTACACCGGCATCATCCTGCCTGAGAGCCTGGACTGGCGCATGTACGGTACGCGTGGGGTCAGGGGGACACCGGGGCGCTTTGGGAGCAAGTGCTCCTCGCCCAGGCCTGCACTCAGTCCCACAGAGCTCCCCTGCTCCCCATCACTACACTGAGGAGCCTGTGGGACTGTGCTGTCCCTGGGGGTGCACGTCTGTGAGGTTGGTGAGGCACTGGAACAGGCCGTACAGAGAACCCAGGGCTGTCCAAGGCCAGGCTGGACAGGGCTTGGAGCAACCTGGGGCAGTGGAAGGTGTCCCTGCCCATGGCAGGGGGTGGAACGAGATGGTGTTTGAGGTCCCTTCCAACCAAAATCATTCTGTGTTTCTGTGACTAAAGGCAGCTGGGTCAGCACTTGGCCCTGAATTCACTCTGGTGCCCGAGGGACAGATGTGCCATCTGAAGCAACATCTGGCTTCACCCATGTCCCCATCAGCTGGGAGTGACACCCCCAGAGCTTGCCCCTAGCCAAGGGTGGGGGTCCCACCTTTGCTAGTGCATTTCCCCCCTTCTCAGTTAGCACCGAGATCTAGCTGTGCTGCCTCTGGACCTCAACTCCTGCCTCAGTTTCCCTTCCACCTGCCTCCATCCCTCGGTGCCAATCCAGTTTCTCCTGCCCTGCCCCGTTGTCCCCAGGCGCTGTCACCCCTGTGAAGGATCAGGCTGTTTGTGGGTCGTGCTGGAGCTTTGCTACAACGGGAGCCATGGAAGGTGCCCTCTTCCTCAAGGTGGGAGCAGGGCTGTGCCCCACGGTGTGGATGGGAGCCTGCAGGGGGCCTGTCCCCATCCCTGGACTGTGTCCCCCATGCAGACCGGCGTGCTGACCCCCCTGTCCCAGCAAGTCCTCATTGACTGCTCCTGGGGCTTTGGGAACTACGCCTGCGACGGGGGCGAGGAGTGGCGAGCGTACGAGTGGATCAAGAAGCACGGGGGCATTGCCAGCACCGAGTCCTACGGTACCTACAAGGGGCAGGTGAGGAGGCCCTTGTCCCTGGTGGCCTTCCCAACATCTTGGGCCTTTAAAGCCATGCTGGGGCCCACCTGGATGTGTCAGAGGCACTAAGAGGCTCTTGTGATGAGGATGTCACCTCGTCCCCAAGGCACCAGGGTTCTGGGGTTCACAGTACTGTCAAGGCCAAGCCCCAGGGCTCATCCAGGCTGTTTTGTCACTGTGTTCCTCAGTTTCTCTTCTTGCAAAACAGGGACAAGGCTCCTCCACCTGTGTGTGGTGCCATGAGTCACTCCATGCCCTGGGGTACCCAGAGAGGGAGCAAAGCTGCCTGGGGATGGGGATGTGGCAGAAAGATGCAGGCAACAGCCCTCCAGGGCTTCGTGTGCAGAGCCAGCTCCCCACCTTGTGTCCTTGAACTACTGGGAAAACATCCCCAGCACCGTGGGCTTGGGAGGATGGCGGGGTCAGAGCCAGGATGCTCTCACAGCCCAAATTCCAGATCACTGCCTGCATGCGCAGGGTCAGGCAGGGAGGCAGGGTCCCAGCGAGGGATCCTGGGGGTCCTGATGACAGTGTGTGTCCCCTGGGTGTGCAGAATGGCTTGTGCCACTACAACCAGTCTGAGATGCTGGCCAAGATCACGGGTTACGTCAACGTCACCTCAGGCAATGTCACAGCAGTCAAAGCTGCCATCTACAAGCACGGTCCCGTGGCCGTCAGCATCGACGCCTCACACAAAAGCTTCTCCTTCTACTCCAACGGCATCTACTACGAGCCCAAGTGTGGTGAGACAAGCAGCACTCGGGGCATGGCAGGTCCTGGGTACCCAGGGAGATGCCAGAGCACCTGGGAACCAGCTTTTTGGTCAAGGGAGGGGTGGAGGGAATGAGCCCTGAAGTCCTCTGCAGCACTGGGGGTAGCCCTGGGAGCAGGGATGCTGTCTGGACTGGGATGTCCTCTGGACAGGGATCTTCTCCAGGCAGGGATGCTCTCCAGAAAGGAATGGTCTCTGTAAAGGGAGTCTCTGTGGACAAGGATGCTCCCCAGACAGACAGTCCCCAGACAGGGGTGCTCTTCAGTGAGCCCTGTGCCGTGTCCTTCCCTGCAGCCAACGCGCCGGGATCGCTGGACCACGCCGTGCTGGCTGTGGGCTACGGGGTCCTGCAGGGAGAGACCTACTGGCTCATAAAGAACTCCTGGTCCACATACTGGGGCAACGATGGCTACGTCCTCATGGCCATGAAGGACAACAACTGTGGAGTGGCTACTGAGGCCACCTACCCCATCCTGGCCTGAGCCACCCTGGCTCTGCAGGGAGAGCCTGGGCGGCTTTCTCAGCACTCAGCCCTGGACCAGGCCCTTCAGTGGAACCATCAGGAAGCTGGGACACAATGGGACAGCCCCATTCAGTGCTGGACGCAGGGCAGGACGGGGACTCAGCACTGGGCTTGCCAATAAAGACACTGGAAAAATACTGGATGGCTTCTACGGGAGGGATTCAATTGCTGCCCACACAGCTGTGCCGCCTGTGCCCCAGGGACACAGCCTGTACAGGGCCCTGTCCCCAGCCTGGTTTTCCTGGTCCTGTGGGACCCTAGGGGCTTCCTGGGGAGGGGACAATCCCACCTGGCAGAGCCAGCTGGCTCTCACAGCCAGTCCCAGACACCCGGGGCGAGGGGAGCGGCTCTTCCAGCTCTGAGGTGGAGCACAAACAACCCCAGGGATTTCTGCTGAGATGAGAAATTCCTGGCATGGGGTGCTGGGGAGGGGGGAGCCTCCACCCTGTGCCCCACTGCCAGAGTGCCTGCTGTGGCTGCGGGGGGGGGACTTTGTCACCAGGGTGTTTGCCAGTGCCACCAGCCAGGCCCCTTCACTCTGGGGCTGCGCCCCTTTGCACCGTGGCTGGGGTTCAGCTGGGCTCTTATTTTGGGCTCAAGCCATCCTGGACAGCAGGATCAGAGCACAGGGATACTTCAACAGGGTGGGAAGTTCTCCCTGCCCTGATCCTGGTAGTCTCCCACCTTTTTGTGTGGGGTGCACAGGGGGTCTCGGGGTGCTCCTGAACTGGTCACACCCCAGAGCTGTCGTGCTTCTTCCATCTTTTCTTGCTCCAGAGCTTCACCCCAAAACCTCACAGCCATGGAGAAGCCTCACCACGGGCCAAGGGTCTGGTGTTCTTGGGGTGTCCAGGCCAGAGGTCAGCTCAGTTCTGAAGGTTCGTTGTGGGGGTTCTGGTGCCATTCCAGTGATGTCCACCCTGGGCATGGAGCTGGGTTGGCAGCTGCAGTGGGCAGCCCAGGGCTCCCAGTGAGAGCTGCTGGCACTGCCAGGCTCTGCTTCCCAATTCTAGAGCCCAGCTAGCAGCAAGCAGCTGGGAAGGGAACCTAGAAGAAGGGAATGTCATCCCTGACTTGTAGCTGCATCTGCACAGGTTCTACCTCCCCCCAAATGGGGTTTTGATAGCTGAGAAGGGGCATCCCCCACAGCTACATCCCAATTTTGTACAGCAAACCACGGGCAGCACCCAGGGAGCTGCACTTCCCTCCAGGTGACACAACTGCTCTCATCACTGGTGGCAGGTCATCATATTCCCTTGTTTTCTTTCACGTGTTCACCTGCTCTTTGACAATTTGCTGATTGTTGAAGGGGTCTTTAATCATTCCCAGCAGGGAGGCTGGTTGGAATTCATGTCTGGGAGAGGAATGATCACGGCACAGGAATAATGTGGTTTATTCCGTGGGAGTCCAGGTCTCCAGATCTTTGATTCTCTTGACTGCAGTCAATAAAACATGCTTTGACTTTCAGGGAACCGTGACTTTCAGGCTCCCTTTGGATAGGAGATGTCCCGAATTTGCTGCTAAACACAGAGGTGCCTTTGAGAGCTGCAAGTTTTGTATCCCCAGGAAGCATTTACTGAAATTCTGCATTCATGGCATTAGGCACATCGCAGTCCTGAGCGTGGGTAGTTCAGATGGCTGGGAACTTAAAAAACTATCTATTTATTACATTTGAAAATGGAAAAAATAAGAAAGGACATACCTGAAGGGAGGTTTGCTGTTTGCAGAGCCAGATGTAGGTTCTGGCTCCCAGCCCAGCTGAGCTGTGACCTCCAGACTTCCCTGGACACCCAAACCTCAGAGTGGCTCCAAGTTTTGCAGAGCACAGCAAAGCACAGGCACTCTGAACCCTGCTATTTATTGGAAGCACAGCTGGCCTGAAGCTCTGCATTTAAGGTTTCCTTTGGGAGAGGCACCTTGCAGGAAACTCCCCGAATTTGATACATTGGTGGGGAAATATTAGCTGAGGTTGGTGTTCAAAGGAGCGAGCACTGTTCAGAATGGGAGCTGAGAGGATGTAGGACCCACCTTCCACATCCCACCTTGAGAAGCCCATCTCCTCCTTAGTCCGTGGGATTTGGGAAGCTGCTGAGATAAGCTGACACAGGGAGGATCCTTTCTCCTCCTGCCCTGCATCAGCTCAACCCGGGGATGGGGATGGCAGCCTTGGGGTGATCTTAGCTCCATGCTGGGCTCCAGCCCATCCACCCGAGGCCAGGCAGGACGTGGGGAGTGAGGCAAGACAGAGGTCACCACCACAAGCAGCTCCTGGGAGGAACTCTGTTTGCAGTGAAACAGCTCCTCTGTGAATGAGAGCATCCAGATCTGTGGGATCAATCTGTCCACACATCCAGAAACTCAGGGTGGGCTGAGTTTGCCAAGCTGAATTATTCTCCGAGGAAGGGCGGCTGGGATTTCATCTGGGTTTGGTTTCTTGCCCTGCCCTCGGCTGTCCTGGATACTGTATTTCCCTCCAGAGGCAGCTGCAGACCTCTGTGCAGCAATGCCAGGTGGCCAGAAAATGTGCTCCAGCCCAAAATCTGACTGCCTTTCCCTGCTGGATGAATTATCTGTGAAAACCTCTCATGGCTTGCACAAAACAAGGTAATTATTCAGCAGGCGGGGGATACGCAGAGCCAGAGTATGAAATTATTATCTGTTAGTGATTTACAGAGAGCCACAGACGGTGTCAAGGAACAGCAGCTGAATCAAACTCGCTTTGGCAACCTTGTGGCTCCCAAATGCTCCAGGCGACCCAGAGGGGCTGATGGAGAGCTCGCAGTACTCCTGTGCCAGGGGAAGGGGTCCTGGGGGTCTCTGTCTCCCAGGACAGAGCCAGGTGCTCCATAAAGGGGAAGGACATGCTTTACATAAAACCCTGACATCTTAGGATGGCAAAGACCACGACCCAGGGGAGACTTTTGCTGTCTCACACAGTAACCAGAGGTTTTTGGGGCACAAATAGAAGATGTCCCTGCCCATGGCAGGGCATGAGAGAGAGATAATCTCTACAATTCCTTCCAGCCCAAACCATTCCACGGTGAAAGGGTGCATTTGATAGATCTGAGCAGCCTTCTAAACTCTGAAGGCTTGAAACTGCTTTGCTGCCAGTGTGGCTCTGCTGGAAAATCACCGAGGCAGTGGCTTTCCAAGCGTTTCTTCTCACACTTCCTTCAGTAGCAGCTTTACAAACTCTCTTCCTCAGCCAAATGTTTCTCCCTTGGCACCCGTGGCTGCTCTGGCAGGTTTGTTGTTCACATTCTCAAACCATTCCTTCTCCTTCAGCCCCAGCTATTCACCACTCCATACCCCCCACCCCCCTCTGATCTTTAGGCTTTAATTGACAGGAGAAGGGGGAATGGATTCAAACTAAAAAAGGGGAGGGTTAGATTTTATGTTGGGAAAAAAATCTTCCCTGTGATGGTGGTGAGGCTCTGGGACAGGGTGCCCAGGGCAGCTGTGACTGCCTTACCCCTGCAAGTGTCCCAGGCCGGGCTGGACAGGGCTTGGAGCAGCCTGGGGCAGTGGGAGGTGTCCCTGAAATGGCAGGGGCGGCACTGGGTGGTGCTCAAGGTCCCTTCCAGCTCAAACACTTCAGGATTCCATGATTTGCTGTGACAGAGTGCAGGCGGCACTGCCCCTCTCCAGGTGCGCTGTCAAAGCCCAAAATCTGAGCATCCCCAGTCCTCCACCTCCTCCTCCGGAGCAGCCCCTGAGCAGCGAGGAGGGGTTTGTTCCCAGGCACCCACAGCTCTGCCTCCTGCTTCCCACCGACGGACATTTCCCAATCACAACCCGGCATCCAGCACAATGCAACTCGTGTCATGAAATTAAGTATTTCTCCTACACACAGCACATTTGCCCGGTGATTAAAACGAGTCCCCGAGGTAGCCAAGCACAGCAGAATTCCGGTTCATTATGCACACCCACGCAGCCAAGCTAAAAACCCAAGACACTCCCCCAGTCCTTGGGAAAGCCTGAGCAGCTCAGATTTCAGCTTCACCACTTGCGCCAGCCAGGACCGGGAATACTCTGTCATCTGGTGTAGGAAAAAAGGTAAGGACAGAAGTTTCCCAAAGATTTCAAGGTATCCCTTAAGGTCTGAGAAAGAGGGAAGGGTGTAGGGGCACAGGAACGTCGAGCAAATGGAGCAGATCACACAACTGTGAGCAGTTGCTGCCTTTTGCTCATTCCATCTTGGATTTAGAATGAACTTTTAACACCAAAATGCCTTAATTTCCCCCATTTCTCAAAGCACCTGTTATGTGTCACGTTGTACAAAATGACAGCTACTTGATGAAAAAAAAGAACAATTATTGCATATGTGCAGTGTATGATCTGTCCTTGCTGCAGCAGCTTGAGTCCAACCTCGTTCCCAGAATGAAACGGGGCCAGATCTCTTCCCTATTCCCACCTGGAGCTCTCCCAAGCTGCAGTGTAAGCACAGGGAGCTGCAGTTTGCTCTGACCCTGCTGCCCACGAGGGGTAGATCCAGCTGTGAAATCAGCCACGGCTGTGCCTGGTGGGTGAGCAGCTGCAGCTGCTAGAGTCACAGGAAAGAGGAAGCTCGTTCACATGAAGGTTTTCCTTTCCCCACAGACACAACCTCCTGCCTCTCTCTCAAGCCTCCAGCCACAGTATTCCCACTGCCCCTGCCCTACTGGTGTCTCCAGCCCTTCCTGGAGTGGGTGGCTCTGCTCCTTTTCACCTCCATCTCAAGGCAGAGACGCCTTCTCCTCCTCCTCCTCCTCCCCACATTCCTCTGCTCCCTTCCTTCCTTCCTGCAGTGCTGACCCTCCTTATCCCCCTCCACAGAGCCTTCCCTCCCTGCAGCCGCTCCTCTCCCCCGCCCAGCCTAGGCCAGCTCCCCCCCTCCTCCCCAGCCATGGATCTCCCTCTCACATGGTTCTGCTTTAGCCCTGCCACCACCCCTTCACCCTGCCCTCAGCTCGGCTCAGCTCACCCAGCCCTGCTTAGCCCAGCTCGGCTCAGCCCCTTCTGCCAGCACTGTCTGGGCTCAGTTCAGCCCCACTTGACCCTGGCCTAGCCCAGCTCAGCTTCTTTTCCCAGCCTTGGCCCACTTCAGGCCTGTTCGGCCCAGATTCCCTGTCCATGTCCATCCCAGGCTGTCCTGCTCTGTCCATCCCAGGTTCCCCGGCCCTGTCCATCCCTGTCCATGTCCATCCCAGGCTCTCCGGCCCTGTCCATCCCTGTCCATGTCCATCCCAGGCTGTCCTGCTCTGTCCATCCCTGTCCATGTCCATCCCAGGCTGTCCTGCTCTGTCCATCCCAGGCTGTCCTGCTCTGTCCATCCCAGGCTCTCCGTCCATGTCCATCCCAGGCTGTCCTGCTCTGTCCATCCCAGGCTCCCCGGCCCTGTCCATCCCTGTCCATGTCCATCCCAGGCTCTCCGGCCCTGACCATCCCTGTCCATGTCCATCCCAGGCTGTCCTGCTCTGTCCAGCCCTGTCCATGTCCATCCCAGGCTGTCCTGCTCTGTCCAGCCCTGTCCATGTCCATCCCAGGCTGTCCTGCTCTGTCCATCCCAGGCTGTCCTGCTCTGTCCATCCCAGGCTCTCCAGCCCTGTCCGGCCCCGCCTCCCCGGCCCCGCCTCCCCGGCTCCGCCCGTGCCCCGCCCCTTTCCCCAGTCCCCGCCCCTTTCTCCACTCGCGATCTCGCGCGACCTCCCCCGCGCACCGCGTCACGCAGGGCCGAGCGGCTGCGTCACCGCGCTCCCCGTGACGTTAACGCTTCCCCGGCGCGCCCCGCCCCGCGACTGTGAGTGACGGCACGCTCACCAATGAGAAGCGGCTGAGGCGTGAATGATGCGGCGCGCGACCAATGGGCGGCGGGAGGAGGCGGTGCCGCGCGGGCCGGGCGGGAGGGCGGGCGGGCCGCGCCTGTCAGCGGGGCGGCGGGATGGCGGCGCTGTACGCCTGCACCAAGTGCCACCAACGCTTCCCCTTCGAGGCGCTCAGCCAGGGCCAGCAGCTCTGCAAGGTCCAGGAGAGGAGCTGGGGGCGGGCTGTGAGGGGGCTGTGCGGGAAGGTCTGCGAGTGAGCTTATGGGGGCTAATGTGGGAGGAGGCTGATGAGAGAGGAGTCTGAGGGGAGCTCTGAGGGAAATGGGGGGTGATCTGTGAGGAGGTCTGAGGGGGGTGTTTTGTGAGAGGTTTTGGAGGGTCTGAGGGGTAAAGGGCCTCCTGGAGCATTGTTTGTGAGGGAGAGCAAGTAAGGGAGTGTTTTTAAGGGGTTTGGAGGCTCTTAAAGAAACTGAGGATAACTGAAGAACTGTTTGTGGGGAGATCCTGGGAGTGTTTATGAAGAGTGGGGCCTTGAGGTGTCTGTTTGGGGTCTGTGTGTGAGCAGTGGGAGGGTGTGGATGAGGGACGGGGAGCTTTGGGGAGGTTTTGAGGGGCTGGAGCATGGGGCTAAAGCCCAGGGGCTGTTAGGGGGATATGCTGAAGGGCTCTCTAGGGGAACTGATTGTCAGGGGGGCCTGGGGGCACCGAAGGCAGTTTGGATGTGCTGGAGTGCAAGTCATGGGGTTGTTGTGGGGAATAGAGGGGAGGTGGGAGCTGTTCCTGAGCAAAGGCCTGGGAGGATCTGGGGACCTCTCTAGGAGGTCTGATGGTGTCCTGAAAGGAGTAAGGTGGATTTTGGAGACAGCCCGATGGGGTGTGGAAGAACAAGAATGGGGTAGAATAGGGAACACGGGGCAGGAACTGGAGTAGCCTGGGATCACTGAGGCTGGGACAAGGCAGGTGAACGTAGGGGAATCTGGGGAAGCTGGGATGAGATGAGAGCACTGCTGGATATACAGGGGACTGGTGAATACCTGAGGCAGAGCTGTGTTCCTGCCCTGGGAGCTGGGCTGCCCCGTGACCCTGCTCTGTGGGTGTGAGGCACAGTGAGCCCTGGCTCACCTGTGACACATGGCATTCCCAGCACCCTTCCTCTTCTCTCAGCATGACTGTACAGGGAGGGAACGTTTGCAAGTGTGTGGATGTGGTGGGAGTGGAGGGCAGCAGGAGATCTGGGGTTTGGGGAGCAGCACTGCACCTCATGAAACACCTCTGTTGTTGCAGGAGTGCCGGATTGCTCATCCCATTGTTAAATGCACTTACTGCAGGACTGAATTCCAGCAGGAAAGGTAAATGCTTGCTGAGCTGGGGAGATCCAGGCTTCAGGTAGAATGATCACACCTTCAGTGACTGAGCCTTAACCTGTAGATTGTTTCTGTGGAGGACTTGGGAGACCTTTGGCCACCTCCAAAGATCTGCTGGGCGAGTTGGAGTGTCTGTAGTGCACTTGGATTACACTTTTTGCTTGGGTATTTTTCCCCAGTCAGAGCTCAGATGCATCTTCCCATGAGTTTTCCTCTTGCCTGATGTCTGAAATCCAACATGTATTTCCTGCTGTGTTTCCTTTAGCTGGGCTCGTGTCTTTTTGCATTTTGACAAGTTGAGTAGCTGTCAGAGGGAGGATTGGTAAACGCAGGGCTGTGTGTGGCCGTTGTGTGAGGTGTTCCTTCCTGTGTTTGTTGCACAAATATACCTCTGCCCTCTCCTGCCATGACCTCCAGAGTGGAGCCTGCCCTGATGCTGAATCACTCATGCTGCCAATTAGTCAGTGATCAAACCCTGTGTTTGTATGGACAAAAACCAGGTGTCATCTGGGGATGCCTTAATTAAAATACACCTCCTAGTAATTTTTGGCCATTTATCCTCAGCCAGATAGGGATAGGAAAAGGATTTTGGTATCTGAATCACTCGGGAGGTTGAATCCAGCCTCACCACCAGAGACAGAGACGAGGGGAGGCTGGGAGCCTAAACAGGGATCCTGGGATCTGAGCCAGGCATCCTAAGCACAGAGGTTTCATTTCTCTTGGAATGGTTAATAGAATGATCTGTCCTTCTTCACAGCAAAACCAACACGATATGCAAGAAGTGTGCTCAGAACGTGAAGCTCTATGGCACAGTAAGTGAGGGGGCTCAGCCTCCCCAACCTCTCCTCCTTTCATCTCACTTGTCTTTATCCTGCTGAAATCTCAGAGCTGTTTATAGGCTGGCTCAGCTGTAAGAGCATGACTGGTCAATAATATAGGTCACTCAAGCATAAAGCTTTGACTTTTTCTATTCTCTTAGCACAAAAAGAGCTTTGCATCGTTTGAGGCCAGGAAGTGATCTATTTGATACCCAGTAGAAACAAGACTGTGCTTACACAGATTGAGATTGCTGCAGGAAGCAGTGATAAATCTTTATTTCCTGCTTGTCTGAAACTGAAATAGAGATTTTGATTGGTTCTATTTTGGTGTTTTTTCTAAAGAATTCACAGCACTTGATAAATGGTCTGAGTGCCATGGCTAAATACACTTAGCTGGAGACTACGGATCCAAATGGAGTTTTATCTCCTGGATCAGCATTATACTCTGTGTAGAATAAGGAAATAAAAGTTTGAAATTATGGGGAGAATGGGAACGAGCAGTGTACTATTGTAGTTAGAAGGCTGTAGCAGTTGTTCTTATTTTTTAAAGCCAAAACCCTGCCAGTACTGCAACATCATAGCAGCATTTATTGGAAACAAGTGCCAGCGTTGCACCAACTCAGAGAAGAAGTATGGCCCTCCTCACTCGTGTGAGCAGTGCAAGCAGCAGTGTGCATTCGACCGGAAGGATGACAGGAAGAAGGTCAGTATTTGTGTTAAAGAAGGCTGAAAAGGTAAAAGGGCTGATCACAGTGATCTTCTGTCTATATTCTTTACATCTTCTGCAGCATTTCTGACAGGACAAGGAGGAAAGGCTTCCCACTGCCAGATGGGAGGGTTAGATGGAATACTGGGAAGAAATTCCTCCCTGTGAGGGTGGGCAGGCCCTGGCACAGGGTACACTGAGAAGCTGTAGGTACCCCATCCCTGGAAGTGTCCAAGGCCAGGCTGGACAGGGCTTGGAGCAGCCTGGGACAGTGGGAGGTGTCCCTGCCCATGACAGGGGGTGGGACTGGGTGGGGTTTAAGATTGCTTTCAACCCAAACCATTCCACGATCCATGTCTCTTGGTTATGAAGTGTTTTCTAGAGTTGAGCTTTGCTCTTCTTTAGAGCTGTTTAATCTTTGAACCTCTATGTCCCTCTGCCAGATCTTTTAAGAAAGATCTCTTGAATTTGGCCCAAGAGCTGGCAGAGGAGCAGAGACCTCTGAATGAAGTGTGGCGTGCTATTTGGGGAGAGGGATGGGGGGTGATATTTGTTCCATAGCCTGAGGAGCTATGAGTGTCATACCTCCACCAGGAAACCCCTTCCATGGCTTCTGTACACCCTTTGCTCAAACACCCTGAATGCTGTGCAGGAGGTGTGTTTTCTCGAGGCAAACTGTAAACATCTGTTTGGAATGCTGCAGCCATAATCAGTGCCCCGCTGAGCCTCCTGGAGCAGACACCCTTGCTGTTTTGGACTGCCTGTCCATTCAGAGGATTATTTTTGAGTCCCTGCTTATTCATATGTAACCCTAAGCTTGAAAGTGCTTCTTGTCTTTTCTGTATTTGCTTTGTGGATGGGAAAAAAGACCAAAACGTCTGTCTCCCCTTCCAGGTGGATGGAAAGCTGCTGTGCTGGTTGTGCACCCTGTCCTATAAACGAGTCCTGCAGAAGACCAAAGAGCAGTGCAAACACCTGAGCAGTTCTTCCCGAGGCAGCCTGCAGGAGAAGGAGCAGTTCAGTAGGCTCAGCAGCGGCAGCCACTATAACAGGTAACCTTGGGAGGGGTTTGGGCAGGGTCTGACTTCAGGACAGTCTGGCTAAGTCACACTTTGCCTGTTTGCACACCTCACTGTGCTGGTACAGCCTTGTGTTTCTTAGTGATCCAACTTACTGAACTTGTACACTATGAAAGCAAAGTTGCATTTGTAAAATTTAATGATTAAAATGCAGATTTTAAGCAGGAGTTCTTCACCTACATGCTGCTCTGACTCATTGCTTTCTATTTATTTTTAGTCTCCAGCTACTCTTCAAGGAATGATTTTTTTATCGTTTTAGTACTGGGAAATACTGTTTTAATAGGATCAAAGTGGGTGGGAATATTTTTCTGTCTCTCTGTCTTAGACTGAAAGTCATTCA
Organism: Haemorhous mexicanus; assembly: GCF_027477595.1. NCBI lineage: Eukaryota > Metazoa > Chordata > Aves > Passeriformes > Fringillidae > Haemorhous > Haemorhous mexicanus. Next base: position 6,779,931 of record NC_082367.1, read on the forward strand.
GATTCTGACATGCCATTTCCTCATTTTTCTAGCCAGAAAACCTTATCCACGTCTTCCATTCAGAACGAAATCCCAAAGAAGAAAGCCAAGTTTGATGCCATATCTGCCAATGGTGACAGGTGAGCCTGTTACATGGGGAAATTGTGGGCGCGGGTTTGTTTGCTGGGTTTATATAAGACAGAGTTGTGTGTGAGTTACAGGAAGCTCTTATGCTAGAGCAGGGGCCTTGGGCTTTGAGACCTTGAGGGGCTGCCCTAGAACCTGGCAGACCAGTGCTTCCTGGAATCTAGACATAGATTTGAAGAGGAAAAGATTCCTGAGCACCTGCTTGGATGGAGCAGGATCGAGGTGATGTTGGCTGAGCTCCCCAACAGTCAGAAAAACTGCAGCCAGACCAACTTTATAATCTCTTCTGCAGCCACAGGGAGAGAGGGGCTAGTGAGGTCTGCAGGTTTTGTGCTATGAGATCTGTCAGACTGATCTGCAGGGAGAGCCTCAGAGGACAGGAGAAGATCCAGACCCACTTCCTATGTCCCCTCCTGCTTTTGGGGGAGAGACAAGCAATCCAACTGCTTTGCTTGAAAGGTTGTGGACTCCCCATCCTGGAGGTTTTCCAGGACAGGTTGGATGGGTCACGAAACAACTTTGTCTAGTGGAAGGTGTCCCTTCCCATGGCAAGGGGATGGAACAAGATGCTCTTTAAGCTTCATTCCAGCCCAAACCATTCCATGGTCCTCTGATTCTAGGAAAGCATCAACCCCATTCTGTTGTCACACTTGATGCTGGATCATGTTGATGCCGGCTGCCTGTGCAGCAGAATGGGAGTCATAGCAGAAACAGGACATTGAGATGGATTTGTGTTTTTATGGTCTTGTGCATGCATATTTTCATTCCTGCCTTTCCTCTCTGATTCTCAGCGTTCCTTCCTCTCCCGAGATGCTTTGCCCCCTTATCCAGAGGGCCCCGTCCACGTTGGCGCAGTGGGCTGCTTCCCAACAGACTGTCGGGGCCCACCATTGTCCTGTTGCTCAAGGCATTGACATCCTGAAGTGAGATCACCTATTGTTTTCTCCCCTCCCTCCCTGGGAACTGCCTCCTACACGGGAACTCTCCCTCTCAACGCATCTCTTTGTAAACAGCAGGGATTTGGGAGCATGGACCAGAGCACAGTTAGTGCCAAAGGGTTTGTTAAAGACACTGGTAATTAATTAATCACTACCTGCCTTCAGTGTCTCTGAGATCACAGATCTCTCCTATAGATACTGTTGAGACCTTGTCACTGTAAAATGCTCCCGTGGGAAATGCCCGTCCCTGGAAGTGTTCACGGCCAGGTTGGATGGGGCTTAGGGCAGCCTCATCTGGTGGAGGGTGACACTGCCCATGGCAGGGGCAGAGCGAGAAGAGCTTTAAGGTCCCTTTGACCTAAACCATTCTGGGATTCTATGATTCAGTGAAATAGAACTTTAATAATTTTATAGGGCAGTGACACCCACAGAGTGGTCTGAAAGACCTTTTATCATCTGAACAGCATTTTCAGTTAAAAGCTGGAAAAATTTAGGGGCTAATTGTGACTTAGGAGCTGTGGCTGAGTGTGGAGGGGTTAGAATTCCATTGCCTTCAGTGCTGGTGGAGCCAGAGGAGAGAATGGAAATAGGGCCCTGGTAGAACTGGTGCAGCCCATCAGTACTACTGCAGCTTTCCCTCTAGAGAGGCCTCTGCTTTGGGCTGTAGGACAGCACCAGCTGTTTTTATCTCCTCATAAAATCCTGGGCTGAGATCTCACAAATCGTTGTAACAGCCCTGCTGGCTTGAAAACACCCAAAAAGCAAAATGACCTGTGCTCTGGGTTGGTCAGCCGTGTGTTTGGAAAGCAGGAGCGTGTATTGCAGGAATCAAGAGCCTTCCTTTTGCTCTCATGTCAGATATTGTCAGTCTGGCTCCTGCCAAGGCTGTAGGCCTTGCCACAGGCTTTTTTTGATGAGTTCCAGTAACAAACCAAGTGTAAATTTAGCAACTGAAGAGCTTCAGCGACATGCAGCAGAAAAGGCAAGCTGCAGCTGCCTTAAATAGGCAAATGGCTGCATGTCTTGAGAGGAGTAATAATGGGAGTTCCTTAAGTGTGGGTTTGGAGTGGCTGAGGGTTTTTTTATGAGAGTGAGCCCCCAAATCCCTCCCCTTTGTACAACTACCAGATTGTCCCTCCCAGAGTCACATTGGTGTCTGGGGCACAGCCTGAGCATGGAGTTAAGGTCTGCTGCAGCACAAGGGTGTTTGCAGCAACAGCAGCAGAGTCTGGAGTAAACTGACTCAACCAGCACCTCCTCCCTGCTGAGATCAGCCCCAACATCCTGTGCCCTGGCTCCAGCCAAACCACTGGTGTATCCCTCAACTGAGCAAAATTTGTGCATGTTTGAATTCCGTTGACTTTGGCAACACCTTCAGTCAGGGTCCAGCTTCTTTGAAATTACTGCTTCTTCTTGGATATGGTAGAAATTCCTTTACTGTGTCGTACTGAATTCCCTTTGTTTACATATTTCAGGGTGGTTGTTGCTCACAATGGCTGTGATATATGGAGAGGGGTGATTTCCAGCAGTCATTTAAAGGGTGTTGAATGGTTTGTTCTGGATGAGTTCTGGGAGGAGCAAACAGCTCTATCACTGCTGCACTGGGAGTAGTTTTCTCTCCCAGTGACGAGCAGCACATCTTGAAGCAGACCTGGCCTTCCTAATCCTTCTGTGCTGCCAGTGCCGCCTGGTCTTGTGCTGCCCAGCACACCAGCTTCACCTCCAGCCCCTGCAGCTCTGCTGGTCCTAACTGGGGCAGTCTTGGTGTCCCCATCATCTTGTGCCAATGTTGGCAAAGTGTTTTTATGCTGCAGACTCTGCAGATGAGCACACTGCAGTCCCTTCTCCTGTCACTGCAGACAAGGTGCTAAATTGTGTTTGTAACACCAGGCAGTGACAGCACTGCTGGCAGTGGGAGGGCAGCAGTGCCTCAGGATGCTCAGCAGTGAAGTTCATTTGTAAAAGACTCTTATTTGCATAGCAAAGTCCTGGCATAGTTTAAAGCTCTGTGACTTGGGCTGTACTGCACTGAGTGGAGGATGTTTTTTCATAGAATCTCAGAATGGTTTGGGTTGGAAGGGATCCTAAATCTCATCTCATCTTATTCTGCCCCTTTCCATAGGCAGGGACATCTTCCACCATCCCAGGTTGCTCCAAGCCCCCTCCAACCTAGCCTTGGACCTTTGCAGGGATCCAGGGGCAGCTACAGCTGCTCTGGGTAAACTCTGCCAGGGCTTTACCACCCTCACAGGGAGGAGTTCCTTCCCAGGGAATCTATCCCTCCCTTCTGGCAGCGGGAAACCATTCCCCCTTGTCTTGGTACTTCAGGCCCTTTTCCCATGTCCCTCTCCAGCTCTCCTGGAGCCCCTTTAGGCTCTGGAATGGGCTCTAAGGTTTCCCCAGAGCCTTCTCTTCTCCAGGCTGAACATCTTCAGCTCTCCCAGCCTGGGTTCAGAGCAGGGGGATTCCAGCTCTTGGAGGATCTCTGTGGCCTCCTCTGGGCTTGTGCCAGCAGCTTCACGTACTTTTGATGTTGGGGGCTCAGAGCTGGAGCAGCTCTGCAGGTGGTTTTTGTCTAAGGTGAAATGTGGATGCTGGTTTAGTGCCTGGTCTCTGCCTCTTCATACCTGCCTGACTTGAATAGCAAAATCTTTAAGCTTGGCATTTGCCTTGCCTAATTTCTGCCATTTAACAGGTGTGGAGTTTAAAGCAGTCAATTTGGTTTCTGTTCCAATCAATAGAGAGAGGCAGGTGCCTTGGGAACAGCTCCATTTTTGTCTTCTGTCTCTGCTGAAAACAACAGGAGCTCATCATTTCCCTTTAATTAGCGGTGTGCCTTTTAGGCTGTTTAGACATGGAGAGGTCATGTCTCCCTGACCTATCCCAAGGGGCTGGATCTTAAGTTTATTTGTAGAGGAAATGGCTTTTTTTTTTTTTTTTGTTAGTTGTTTTAATTCTTGATCTGTTTGTTAAAGGAAAGGACTGACTTGTGTTTGGCAGTTTTCCTTCAAATTTTGGAGTCTCAGGCTGCTTCTGTGACATGTGGTTTAAGACAGAGGAACCTTTTGTTACTATCTTGTCAGTCTTTAAAAAATACAAAGGAAGAGGAAAAAATACCTGCTTCTTTATTTAGCACCTTAACACATTTGAAGGGGCATTTTGCAGCAACTGGACAGGAAAATACCAGTCTGGTATTTTGTACCCCTCCAGGAGGAGGTCTCAGGCTGGCTGTTCCCCACTGGTGGATGCAGAAGCCCCAGGGATGGGTGCTCTGTGCAAGGCTGGTGGCCCTCCTGTCCCTTCCTCCTCCCCACTGGGTGGCAGAGCTGGCTCTCACCTTCCTGGCTTTGCAACGTGCTGGGCAGCAGCAGTTGCCAGGCAGGGAATTTTTCATGCTGGAGCTGCTCAGGGAAATGTGGACATCCCCTGGCACTCTTTATCACCCCAGGGCATGGCAGGAGGGAAGCTGCCTGGGCAAAGGAATGGTGTGTCTAGGGATTGTTTTCAGCCAGAGGGAATTAGTGAGGAAGCCTTTTTCTTCTCTGTGCTGTTAGTTACTGTTGTTGTTTTTTAAAATTTATTTCTCTCCTCCGCAGCATATTTGCACTGAGTCGGAAATTAAAGCTGCTGTTAATAATGTGCTGGCACACAGAAAGGTGCTGGAGCACACACCATCCTCTTGCACAGCCTCCACTTGGGAAAACTATTGGGAAAGTTTTAAAATTGAGTTTTCTGTGGTAGTGTGTGGGTATGAACCTCTCTGCCTAGCACAGAGCTGGATCCAATGTGCCCAGAGAGCTGCCACATCTTAGTGTGGACTCTGCTGTCAGCATGTTTTAGCCATGCAGGGCTCCTTTGCTCCAGGCTGTGTCCTGTAGACCCTCAGTTCTGAGTTTTCCTCTGCCAGGTTTTCTCTCCCAGTGCCTGAGGGCCATCCTCTGACTCTCAGATCTGGGAAGCTGCCTCTGCTTGGTTTCCCTCTGTAGATCCCCAGCACAGTGGGGAACGAGCCTTTTCTCCTGCCACATCCTTACTAGCTAGTCCTGTCAAAGCAGGCTGTAGTGCTTTTAATTAGAAAATGGATCATTCCCAGGTGCTAGAGGAGACCCCGTGTGAAGTGAGCAGCAAGTACTCTCTGCCCTTAGGGTACAAGTTGGGGACTGGAAGCTCAGAGGTAGAAACATCCTTGAGAAAGGCAGAATTTTGGGTTGAGACCATGCTTTCCCCACTCTGCTGCAGCTCCCAGCTTTAGAGCTGAGTGTTGACCTACTCTGGAGGCTTTTGAAAAAAAGTCAGGCTTTTGGTGACCCTGATGATTTATTTTTATTTATCTGATAACAGCCAGACTTGAAGTAATCTTCTAGGTGAAGCTTTGTTGTCTTATTACTGTTCAATTTTTATACAGCGGTTTCAGGTGCGAGTGGCTGGAAGGGTGCTGCCCACATAGCACAAAGAGATAAAAATCAGCTTTAGGGATGGAACAGAAGGCAGGGAAAAATCAGGTGGGCTCCCTGGGCCTTGTGGCTGCAGCTTGTTGTATCTTATGGTCTGGCATATTCCCATAGCACAGGACTGCATGTGCCTGCCTGGGTCACTGGTGTCTCCTAGGGAGGTTTGTGATTTACCAGTGCAGCAGTGACTCATGCACAGATAGCTCTGCTGATTGTTGCTTAGATTTAGAGTACCTGGTGGTGTAGAAGTGATGTGCTCAGCTATTTCTGTCTTCCTGGAGAGTTTTTCCTACTCTGGAATAATGAAGCTTTTCCCTAAATTGCATTATCATGGCAGAATCATATTACAAGGTCCAGTATGTTTTTTACCCCTTTTCCTTGCTCAGAAAAATTTAGCTGTTTCCTTTTGCTCTGTTTGTTGAACTTGGAGGTTATTTGTTTCTCTTTCATGTCCCCTCCTTGCCAGAATGTTTGTTTACATTCAGTGGGAAGTTTTGCAGTGCATCCAAGGACTGCTTGTGAGCAAAGAGACTTCTAAGGGGATGCATAAAGTTTAATTATCTCTCTGATTGCTGTCTTCAGCTCTCTGGTTTGAAAAAGGATCATGAATGATCATGAAAATATTTCCACTCTCCTTTGAGAGCATCCGTGGGAGTTTCCCTGCCTAGTGAAGAGGAGGGTTTTGTTGAGGGCCTCTCCCTGTTCTTTGCTCCAGTTTTTCTCCGGACCTTGCCCTGGACTCCCCTGGCACCGACCACTTTGTCATCATTGCCCAGCTGAAGGAGGAAGTGGCTACTTTAAAAAAGATGCTTCACCAGAAGGATCAGATGATTTTGGAGAAGGAGAAGAAGGTACAGTCCTTGGCTTGCTTCCCCCCAGCAGGCTGACATGTTCTCACAGATCACACTCTGATGTGTGTGCCTGGCTTTTTATCTTGCAGTTAACATGTCTGGCTCTTTCCAGGCTGCCTCCTTTCCAACGCCAAAGAGGCCCTCTGGACCCACCCAGGGGATCTCATTGCATAAAGGGTCATTTCCTGACCACTTTCTTGGAGACTTCTGTGTGTGGGCAAGACTGAGAATAAACATGCTGCTGCCTGGAGAAATGCAGTGCTGGACCTTGCTGTTGCTCTGTGCTCTCAGTGACACAGTTCTGGTCTCATTGCAGTCCCTCAGCACTGCCAGCATGTCTGTCACCTCAGCCAGTCCCACACACCTTCTGTAGAGACACTTTCCATGGCAGGAGGGTTTGTGGTGAGGGCAGTTGCTGCCTCTTCCAGCTCACTTGCTCCTTCCTGGTTTCTGCACAGATCACGGAGCTGAAAGCCGACCTGCAGTACCAGGAATCCCAGATGAGGGCAAAGATGAACCAAATGGAGAAGACGCACAAGGAGGTCATGGAGCAGTTACAGGTGACAGCATTGCTAGTTTAATTTGCTGACTGTGTTGTATCCAGGAGTGACTGAGGACATGCCTGAGCTGTGTCCAGGAGGGACTGAGGATACTCCTGATCAGAACACCCTGTGAGCTACTGCACACAGAGCTCTGCTAATGTTTCTCAACCCTGTCCTACAGCCTCTGTGCTGCCAGGCAAGCCCCTCCTCAGTTCTGCATTGCATCCCAACCACCATTTACACCTACCTTGCTGCTCTCTACTCAGGCTCACACTTACTGTGTTGTAAAGTGCTATGTTGTGTCCCTTATGGACTGGACAGGAGCCATCAGACTAATTTTACTTATTGCCAAAATCAGGTTTGAACCTGTTTTTCCAGTCTGCAGAACCTTTGTCTGCTCCCTGAGCCTCTAAATCACCTCCCTGTGATTTGTGTGAGCAGTAACCAGAGAGAACAAAGGAACAATTGGCAGTTCTTTTCATCCTGTATCTCTAGTCCAAATAAAGAAGTCCCTGAGCTGATGGAAGCAGGGAGAGCAGGATTCTTGTCATGGCTGTGGAAACACAGCAGACTATCAGCATGAATAGCTTGAGCCACCGAAGGGATTGGGTCAAAGGGGAAGAAATCAGACACAGAAATGAACTTTGCACTCTTTAATTACTTTGGGTATATAAAGATCTAAAGCCCCAGCAATGAGAGGTGGGAGGGGATGAGACAACAGGCCTCTGTTGCCCCTGAAGAAACAGCCCCTCCTCCATCCATACCCACTCTGGGGAAGTATCCCAGTGGAAGGCAGGCTCGAGGCCTCCAGCTGCTCTCAGAGTGCTGGTGCCTGTGAGAATCCCTTCACAGGGCATGTGGAGTGTTGGGATGTGGTGTGGAGAGGGCTGGTTGTGCTGTTTCTGAAGGTAAAGGAGCATCAGATCCAGGAGCAGGTGTGCCCCAGCTGCCTCCCTCTCTTGGGGCTTTCCATGTCTGTGCTCAGCTCAGGCTGGGACTGCCCTGAACTCTCTGGTGTCCAGATGTTGTATTTCTGCTGGTATTGGTTGAGTCTCTGGAAATCTTTTTCAATGGCTGCAGAATCAAAGTTCAGATCCTCTCAGTGTATTGTAGGTGCTTTGAACTGTTCATGTGATTAATTTTTGAACGGTCTCGTGGGTTCTGCCATTTTGTCTTTGTCTTTTCCTGTGGGACTGGGATGGGAGAGCCCTCTGTAGGAGGTTAGAGGTGAGCTCAACATCTGCCCCCCTTTCCAGCTGTGTGCAGGATGCCAGAGGCTTCTGCACAGGGATCCCATGAAGATCCATGCCACTAAATACCCGTTTCCCCATTTCCAGGCCAAGAACAGAGAACTCCTGAAGCAAGCAGCTGCCCTGTCAAAAGGCAAAAAGCCTGAGAAGTCAGGAGCAATAACCTCCCCTTAGAGCCAAGCCCCCAGCCTGGGAGCTTTCCCCAGCACTAGCCGAGGCGTGTGGGAGGCCTGCAGGATCGCTGGAAGCCAAACCTCTGTCTTGTGGACTCCATGGGATTCCTGGTGCGTGTTACCTTCTGACAGCATGTTTGAGTGTGGCCAGTTTCAGTCCATGGGGAGAGGTCCCAGCCTTCCTAAATCCCCCCTGACGTACTGTTTTCTGGAAGAAATCTTTTCCTAACCAGTTGCTACCACTGCCAGCCCTTTCCATGAGCAAACAGGAACCTGCTGCATTAGTGGCTCCTTGCTGGTTCCCAGCCTGCTGCTGTGAAGGAATTGCCATGGCCAGTTGTTCTGCAGACAAAATGGGAGCTGCGTGTGGTGGGAGCTGGATTTTTTTTCCCTTGAACTGTTCCTTTTTCAAAAGAGAGCTGAGAACTCACCAGCCCAACAGGTGTTCCTGGAAGATTGTGCCACTGCTGACGACAGTTGATCCAGCTTTTTGAAGATGCTTCCAAAATGGGGGCCATGTATTTATCTTGGAAGATTTTTGTGGTTTGTTTTGGTTTTTTTCTTATTTTCTCTGTCAACTTGGCAAACCAAACTGCCTGGTTTTGCGTTTCCTAGTTTTTCTGATCAGAGCTTTTGGGTTGGGAGCCAAAGTGGAGTGATACAGCCCCCAACCCACCCGGAATTCCCCCCATCCCCCCTGCAGTGCCCTGGTTATGTGGTGACCTCTTGGATTTTGATGATTTCTGCAGCTTGGTGCGATCAAGTGTCTCTTACTCCATTTCTTTACACAGAGAGTTCAAGGCTCGGATATTCCCTCTCTTCCCCCTTTCTCTGCCCCTTCCAGATGCAGGGGCCAGGTTGGCTCCAGGAAAGCACTTACTCAGGCAGCAACCCAAGCCAGGGAGTGTTTTTTGGGGCACTCCAGGGATTTTTCTCACTGCTGATTCCAAACCAGCAGGATCAAAGGGCTATGAGAGTTCCCTGTACCAGGGATGTGCCGCCCCAAAACAGCACGGCTGCCACTGACCCTTGCAGCCAGACCAGCTGGGCTGGGTCCCCCCAGGCACCTCTTTTGGGGTGATGGTGGTGGATAAAAAGCACTTGGAGGGGGAGCACCACACAACTCTGGGCTGGCAGGAGCTCCTCAACATCCTGACCGCCAGTCAGGGAGTGGAGAAACATCTCAGGGCTTGGAGACCCCTGACAGGGGCTGGAGGTAGATCAGAGAACTCATGCTTTTGCTGAAGGGCGGCTGCTCCGTCAGGGCTTTGATGAAGCTTTTAACTAGAGCTTGTGATTACTTTTTTCGTCCTTTTGTTTCTTTAAAGTTGATTTTAGTCAAAGGCACTTTTTTGGGATGATGTTGTCTTCTGGCATGGAAGGAGCACATTTCATCGAACACTGCCATGGGTTTGTTTTTGGTTTTTATAAAAGACTTTTGATGTGAAAACAAGCAAAACCAGAAATTGTTACACTTTGCCTGAGTGTGGCAAAAACTCACCCGGTTTTATACTTTTAGAAAATGAAGTGCATTGGTGGGAGTTTTTTTAACTGTGGGCTTTGCTTTTTTCCTTCCCTCAACATAAGGAAATAAAAGAGGGAGAAAGGCCCTGTAAATACTGTTCAGTAGGGTTTTTAATCGTGGTAAATTGCTCCTGCCCTTGCATAGCTGATTTGTAGCACCAACATCGTTTCTTTGTATGTTTGTAATGATGAGATTTTCAAGGGATGCTTTGATTTGTACAAATGACACCTGTAAAAGTGGTTTAAAAAATCCTCATCTGTGACTGATACTTTGTTTGCTTTGAAAAAGGAAAAAACCAAAACAACCAAAGTACCTCTCCCTGCCTGGAGCTTTATCTCCTGCTCTAGGGTTGGGAGTTTGGGGAATGAGACAATGTTTTCCCATTGTTTGCTTTGCTCCTACTTTTTTTTCTATCTTTAAATCCTCCCATCGAGCCTGTTGCTAGGATCCTGGTTACTTGGTTACATCCAGCTTCCCAGGACCCATCCGGCTGTATCTGAGGAGATGTATTCCTGATCTTGGCAAGGGGATACAGCTGGCACAGACAGAGGGACCTGCTCCTTTGGCATGGAGGTTTTCCCTTTTCCCATGAGATTTCCATGAAGAAAATTTGGCTGCCGCTCATCTTTTTCCAAGGAAATCTCCAGAGGTCTGGGAGTCTAAAGGGGTTTTAGCTTTGGCTGTTTTCCTTATTCGTATCCAGTCTCCTGGAGCACATGCAGCATGCTGATCTTCGAGCAGAGCATGTAAGGAAAGGAGACACTGAAACAATATTCCATTTCTTACCTGCCCCAGGTGTTCCCTCAGTGTCCCTGTATGGTCTCTGCTGCTTCCCTTCCTCCTCAGAATCTGGGCTGCCCAAAATCACCAGCTGGTGAAAAAGGCAGGAGTTGTCCCCAGCCAACCTCCCTCCAAGGTAATACATCTTGAGCAATTGGCCTTCCCTTGCTGTTCAGCTTTCCTGGAGCACCAGACTTGTCCAGTCAGCAGGATGGTAACCAGGGCATTGTCAATCCCAAAATAATTACCCACTGTTGCTTGTTTTTGTGTCCCTGGAGAGATTTAAAAGCCATGTGGATGTGGCACTTGGGGACATGGGTTAGTGGTGGCCTTGGCTGTGCTGGGGTAATAGTTAAACTCGATGATTTTAGAAGGCTTTTCTGAACAGAACACTTCCATGATTCTCTGGGTGGCTGAAGCTGTTCTGCACTGGCCAGCGTGGCCTGCTCCTGGCTCCCAGCCTGGGAGGGTGGCTGCTCCCTGTAGCAGGCTGCTGTGACAGGAGGGAGATGCTGCTGACAGCCCGAGCCAGCTGCTGCGTGAGCAGGAGCATTGGAGCCACCTGGGGAAAGTGCTGCAGGTAGCCTAGTGCTTGCCAGGTGGGCTGAGCTGGGGTGAGGAAGAGATGGGGGATCGCCTGCTGCCCCAAAACCTAGAGCTCTGTGCCCACCCTGTGGTGCTTGGCCCCTCCTAGCTCTGCTTGACATGAAGGAGTTGTCTGTGGGACAAATGTCCTCTTGGCACAGCCCTTCGTGTCTTCTGATGGGATATTTTTATATTAAATATTTGGCAGCATCGCCAGCCCATCTCTCCAGCTGGATCATTGCCTGATGCACACCGACAGCCCTGTCCCTCTAATATCAGAGCTTTTTGGGGAGCAGAAAGGGCAGAACAGAGGCAACCCCCCCTCTCTGCCACCCCACTTTGCTTGCTCTGTGTTGCCTTTACTGATGCAAAGGAAGAGATGTGTTTTCCCCTCCAGGCTGATGCGTTCAGCCAGAGCAAGCACAGAGCTCCTGGCCTCAGGTGGAACTGCAGAGTCATCATGGAATGGTTTAGGTTAGAAGAGACCTTAAAGCTCATCTTGTTCCACCTCCTGCCATGGGCAGGGACACCTTCCACTAGATCAGGTTGCTCCAAGCTCTGTCCAGCCTGGCCTTGGACACTTGCAGCCACAGCTTCTTTGGGCAGCCCCAGGGCTGGCTGGTGACCAGCAGCACCTCTGCTTGTGCCCCTGTCCTGCAGCTCTGTGGGGTGTGACAGTGCCGAAGGAGCAGGTGACAGAGGCTAAACCAGCACCTCTGACCCCTGGTCAGTGAGGGGCCACGTTCCCTTGGATCAGACAAAATGAAGACCCCAAATTGTGCCTCTGAAATGACACAAATGGAAATACAGAAGTGGAAACCTTGAGGTGGCCAGAGGCACCCAGGCTCCACAGCCTCAGCACAGAGCCGTGTTTGCACAACACCCTAAAAATAGCCCCAGGAAGGGACAAGGACAAGGAGCAATGCCCAGGGACGTTTCTAACTGGCTGTGCCCTCCTCTGTGGAGAGGCTGGGCCTGTGGGCTGTGCTGAGGGTGGCTGTTCCAGCCGTGGGCTGTGCTGAGGGTGGCTGCAGTGCTGAGGAGCTCTGAGGTTCCCCTGCTGGCAGGAGCTCAGCCCGGAGCCAGAGGAGGCTGTTGCCAGGAGAATGCTGAGTTGTTTGTGCAGTGACTCCTGTTTGCTGGACTTGTCTGCGCTGGGCTGTCAGGCAGCACCAGTGCTGTGTCTGAAACAGCCCATGGTTGTGAGGGTGGCCTTTTATCCTTTCTTTTCACCTTTTTTTTTTTCTCCTGTCCCTTTGGAAAAACACCAAACCCAGTAAAAGAGTCAGAGAATCCCAGACTATTTTGGTTGGAAGAGATCTTAAAGCTCATCTCATTCTGTCCCCCTCCGATGAGCACTTTGACCATGCCAGGTTGCTCCAAGCCCTGTCCAGCCTGGCCTTGGACACTGCCAGGGATCCAGGAGCAGCCACAGCTTCTCTGGGCACCCTGAGCCAGGGCCTGCCCACCATAACAGGGAAGGATTCCTTCCCAATATCCCATCTATCCCTCCCTTCTGGCAGGAGGAAGCCATTTCCCCTTATCCTGGCACGTCAGGTCCTTTTCCCAAGTCCTTCTCCATCTCTCCTGGAGCCCCTTTAGGCTCTGGAATAGGCTCTAAGGTTTCCCCGGAGCCTTCTCCAGGCCAAACACCTTCAGCTCTCCCTTTCTCCAGTGCAGAGGGTCTCCAGCCCTCTTTGGAGCATTTTGGCCTCCTCTGGGCTCACTCCATCAGTTCCATGTGCTTGTGATGCCCCTGCCCGGGGCTGGGGCCAGCCGAGCGGCGCAGAGGTGTTCGCCCAGGGGGTTCCCTCTGGCCCCAGGACGTTTCCAGCGCTCCCAGGGTAGGGTCGGGGGAGCGCGGCCGGCTCCGGGTAGACCTGATGGCTGCGTGCTGGCCCCGCCCCGTATTGTCATTGGTCTGATTGCTGCCGGGTGGTCACGCCTGCAAGCTCCCATTGGTCGGGGTGGGCCGGGGGCGTGTCCCCGCCCCGGGCTATGTAAGCGTGGCGGGCGGGGGGTCCCGGGGTCGCTGCGGAGCGCGGGGGCGGCCGGAGGGCGCTGGGGCTGTCCCGGCCTGCCCCACCGCCCAGCCCCGCCGTGATGCTGCTCGCCGGCTCGCCGTGCAGCCCCGCGGGGCTGGAGGAGCACCGGGGCTGCTGGGCCCGGCGGGGCGGCCAGGTAAGGGCTCCCGGGCTGTATCGCCCCGTCCCCGGGCGCACACGGGCGCAGCCCGCACGGGCGTCCCTCGGAGAGGCGCTTGGGTGTGCCCCACAGCCCGCCCCGCCCGGCTGCAGGGAGGAGAGGAGCCGGGACATGTCCAGAAAGCGGCCGGGACAGGAGCAGCCCTTTGGCCGCACACGGGAGCTCCAGCCCTAAGGAGTGTGGGGCAGAAAGGGCCCGAACCCCGTGCTTGGAGCAGGGGCAGCCCTGCGAGTGTGGGGGGAAATCGTGATGTTTAGTGGCATTTTGTGCCCAGCGAGGGGCTAGTGAGACCCGGGAGGAGGCCGTAGGCACAGTGCCGTGGCTGTGCTGCTCCTGATCCCCAGTGCCGTCCTGTTTCTCCCTGCTGTCCCGTGGCGGTCCTGCCCCACTCTCGGGAGCGGTGTCACAGCTGGCTGTCCCGGTGTGTCACACGCGTCCGGCAGCGCAGCAACATCCCAGCCCGGTTTCATCAGACGCAGAGGGTGTGGGGACACGGCCCCGCGGCCCGTGCCGGTGTCTGCCTGAGTCACCCCTTCCGGTGACGCCGACAGGGATGTTCCGTGGCTCCGGTGACTCCCGGCTGTGCCTTCCTTCCTAGGAAAGAGGAATCGAGGCTGCCCGGGAGCTGGCGAGGGGCCCCAGCACCTTCATTCCCTTGGGAGAGGTAAAGCCATGAGGATTGGCTTGGGTGGGGGGGTCTCCTCCCTGCTGGGGTCTCCTTCACCCTTCCCTGCTGTGGGAAGGATTCCTAAAGCCCCGATTCCTAGTGCCTGGTCGGGGTGAGGTGCTGAGGGTGGAGTGGAGAGGGGTCACCCACCCCAAGCGGATCCTTGTGGCATTGTGGGGGGTCGTTCTGGAGATTAGGGGAACAGCTGTATTTCACCCTGCTGTTTGCTTGCCCTTCCTGTGCCTCAGTTTTCCCACTCAGCCAGACACATCTGTGATGCAAAGACCCACATCCTTGCCCTGCCCGACCCCAACATTCTGCCCTGACATCCCCAGGGCAGCTGAGCCCTATCTCAGCACCCACATTCACTCCTCCAGATGTTCCTCCTCAGGCAGAGATAGCACCGTCGTTTCGTCACTGCGCTGGGGGCTGACCCCCAGCTCCTCCCCTGCACTGCAGAGCCCAAACAAACAACCCAGGCCACAGGCTGAGCTGCACGGGCTGTGTGGGTTCTGTCATGGAGACCCCCAAGCCCCCTCTGCCCCCCAGGGCTGGCGGTGGGGACACGGGCAGCGGGGGCCCCCGGCGGTGTCCGTTCCGGAGGCAGGGCGCTTCCAATGGGGTGAGGATCCAGCTTTGGTGCTCTTGGGCTCCTGGTCCTGCCTGTTGGGGGGTCTCCATTTAGGTTGGGCTCCTGGGTCCTGCCTGTTGGGGGGTCTCCATTTAGGTTAGGGTGGGAAGAGGGGGGGCCTATAGCTCGCAGCCCTTCACTTCCCTCCTCTCCTCCTTCTGCAGATCCCGCAGGAAGGCGGGGAGAGCAGCCTGCACCAGCTCCTCGAGGCCTTCGTCCCAGCAGGCAGGGTGGACCATGTCGCCATGGTCATGGGGCTGCACCCCCAGTACCTCCGCAGCTTCTGGAAGACCCAGTGCCTGCTGCTGCGCATGGACGGGCCCCTGCCCTACCACAAGCGCCACTACATCGCCATCATGGTGAGCAGCAGGGCCCTGGGGCTGTGGGGACACAGGGCCTGTGTGGGGTCCCACACAGGAGACATTTGGGACCCCACAGAGGGGCCCCTTTCTGATCTGACATCCCAAACCCCTTTGAGTCTGGTGCCCACCCAGGGTACCACAACACCCTCCCTCCGGACCCCTGGGGATTGGCACCGGCAGTGAGGAGGGAAATCCCCCTGTCTGGAACTCGTATCCCCAGGGAAACCCTCCAGGAGTGGTGTGGGACAAGTGGGCTTGTATCAGAGTGGGGGCCTCCAGGCAGGGCTGGGGCTGACTGCTGGCTCTCCCTGCAGGCAGCAGCCCGGCACCGGTGCTCCTACCTGGTGGGGTTGCACATGGGGGAGTTCCTGCAGGTGGGGGGCAACCCTGCATGGCTGCAGGGGCTGCACTGTGCCCCCCAAAAACTCCGGAACCTCAATGAGATCAACAAGCTGCTGGCACACCGGCCCTGGCTCGTCACCAAGGAGCACATCGAGGTGAGAGCTGATGCTGCCAGCACAGATCCCCCCAAAACACACTGATTGATCCTGGGGGTCACCTCCTGTGTGCACAGCCCCCAGGGTTTAACCCTTTCAGGGCTGGGGGAGGCAGTGGGATGGGAAGGGATGACTTGCCCCTCACAGGTCTATGGGTAAGACTTTTCTTGTATAGCCACTCCTGTATCCCTGCCACTGGCGTGCCCCAGCACTGGGCTGTGGTGGGCATGCAGCTGAGGGCTGGGGGTCTCTCCAAGCCCTGCTGTGTGTCACAGGCTCTGCTGAGGCCGGGGCAGGACAGCTGGTCGCTGGCAGAGCTGGTGCAGGCGCTGGTGCTCCTCACCCACTACCACTCGCTGGCATCCTTTGTCTTCGGCTGCGGCATCAAACCCAAGGAGGAGCAGGACGTGGGGAGCAGCTGCTGGGCGCCCTCACCCCACAGCAACAGCAGCCCTGCCTCTGGGGACAGCATGGGGGGCTCTGGGGTAAGAGGGGCTTTGCCTTGCAGGGGTGTCAGTGTACCCTGGGATGTTTTATGGGGCTGCCCCTGGGAATCACAAACTGGCTTGGATTGGAAGGGACCTTAAAGCCTTGTTCCACCCCCTGCCATGGGCAGGGACACCTTCCACTAGCCCAGGCTGCTCCAAGCCCTGACCAGCCTGGCCCTTAATACTTCCAGGGATGGGGCAGCCACAGCTTCTCTGGGCAAACTCTGCCAGGGCCTCCCCACCATCACAGGGAAGGATTCCTTCCCAATATCCCATCTATCCCTGCCTTCTGGCAGTGTAAGCCATTCCCCTTTGTCCTGTCCCTCCAAGCTCCAATTCCAAGTCTCTCTCAAGTTCTCCTGGAGCCCCTTAAGGCACAGGAAGGGGCTCTAAAGTCTCCCTGAAGCCGTCCCTTATCCAGGCTGAACAGCCCCATCTCTCCCAGTCTTGTCTCCAGAGCAGAGGGGCCCAGCTCTCGGAGAATCTCTGTGGCCTTTATTGGGAACAGCTGATGCTTTAGAGCCATGCAGTACTTCCCACATCCTCCACAGGACTTCCTCCTCCTCCCTTTGGGGGCCTGGGGATGGGCCATGGGAGCTGCTGGAATCTGGGCAGGACCAACCCAGAGGAAGATGCCCAGGGGTTCCCCCAAGTGCCAGCAGATCTGGGGTTGGGGGCCCCTCTGGTCGACCAGGGGCAGGTTTGACCCTGCCCTGTGCTTCCCCAGGGCGCAGATGCCATGCAGGAGGTGGAGGTGCTGATGGAGAGGATGAAGCTGCTGCAGGAAAACCAGCTGGAGGAGGAAGGAGTCACACAGGAGGAGATGGAGACGCGCTTCGAGCTTGAGAAGACAGAGAGTTTGCTGGTCCCTTCCTCAGGTGAGCAGGTGCAGGGGGCAACTGTCTGGGGGCAGGAGGTCCCTGTGGGCCAGGGGAGCCCAAAGAGGGGGAAAGGAACCAGAATCCTGCCTGAGGGAGAGCAGGACCAGCTCCCCAGTGCAGTGCTGACTCCATCTGGGCTCATGGCCACTGCATTGGTGCCTTGTAGATATTTTGGATCCCTCCCTGCAGTCCAACATCCGCTGCTTCCTGGAGGACCCTGAATTTGGATACAAGGACTTCACACGGAGGGGGGAGCAGGCCCCCCCCACTTTCCGTGCACAGGTGGGTGCTCAGCAGTGGCTCAGGTCTGGGGGTGCCTCCTCTTTATGCTGGGGTTGTTCCCAGGATTGTGGACAGTTCAGGTCACCTGTCCTGGATATGCTCCCTCCCATTGGCAGAGCCTGAAACAAGAGGAATAAAGTCCTTGACTCAAGATAAACCAAATTTAGCAAAAAATCCAGACCATCAGTGTGTTACCAACACCCTTCTCATTCCAAATCCAAAACACAGCATTGAAACAGTGACTGAGAAGAAATTAACTCCACCCTTCCTGTAACCAGGACAGAGGGACCCCACTTTTCCCCATCAAACCCCTACCCTAGCATCCTTTCTCTACCAGGATTACACCTGGGAGGACCATGGCTACTCGCTGATCAACCGCCTGTACCCAGACGTGGGGCAGCTCCTGGATGAGAAGTTCCAGGTGGTTTACAACCTGACCTACAACACCATTGCCATGCACTGCGGCGTGGACACCTCCGTGCTGCGCCGAGCCATCTGGAACTACGTCCACTGCGTCTTCGGCATCCGGTGCGTGCCCAAAGCCTGGCTGGGCTTCCTGCTCTGCCCTGGGAAGGGCCAGGAGCAGGTCCAGTGACTTGGTCTGGGTTAACGTGGCTGGGCTTCCTGCTCTGCCCTGGGAAGGGCCAGGAGCAGGTCCAGTGACTTGGTCTGGGTTACAGTGCTGCTTCTACTGCTTCCCTAAGGCAAAGTGGTGCTGGTGGCGGGCTTGGCTGAGGTTCAGAGCAACCCTGGGAAAGGAGAATTTAGTACAAAGTTGCAATAAGGGTTGTGAGGCTCTGGCAGAGTTTGCCCAAAGAGGTGGTGGAATCCTGATCCCTGGAAGTGTCCAAGGCCAGGCTGGACAGGGCTTGGAGCAGCCTGGGACAGTGGGAGGTGTCACTGCCCATGGCAGGGGGTGGCACTGGGTGAGCTGTAAGGTCCCTTCCCACCCAAACCATTCTGGATTCTATGAATGCACAAGGCTTGTGTCTGCAGTAACACATCCTGCTCTCTCCAGCTATGATGACTACGACTACGGGGAGGTGAACCAGCTCCTGGAGCGCAACTTAAAGGTCTACATCAAGACAGTGGCCTGCTACCCAGAGAGGACAACCAAGCAGATCTATGCACAGTTCTGGAGGCACTTCAAGCACTCGGAGAAGGTGCTGCCCGTCCCTCCCCCTGGGGGGTGCTCGGGGTGCTGACCCTGTGCCTGACCCCCTGTGCTCTCCCCACAGGTGCACATCAACCTGCTCCTGCTGGAGGCACGCATGCAGGCGGCTCTGCTCTATGCCCTCAGGGCTGTCACCCGCTACATGACCTGACCTGAGCTGCTCTGCTCTGCTCTGCTCCTGCTCCTGCTCCTGCCCTGGCTGTGCAGGAAAGACCAGGGGCAGCTGGAACCCTGGAAATTCAGCTGGAGTATTGTCTCCCTGCTTCACGGGCTTAGAGCTGTGGAACTAAGGTGGGAGCTTCCCTGCGCTTCCTCCCAGGAGAGGCCAGCCCCCAGGAAGCTGCTGGTGCTGGGAAGACCCCCGAGCTGCCCTGGGCTTGACAGAGCTGCAAGGGCTCTGCTGCTCCATGCCTTTTTGGGGTTGGCCTGAGTGAAGCCAGACTGGGATGTCTGTGGCTGCAGTGCTGGTGTCACACACCCCTGTGATGTGTCCTGGCACCAAGGCTGCCACTGAAGAAGACTGTCCCCCTACCAGAGATGGCCAGAGGATATCGTGGGCTTCATCCCTGCTTTCTGGGTCCTGCTGTGCTGGGAGACATAGCTGCTGGTGGGGGTGCTGCCCAGGCACCCCCTCCCCACCTTTCTGCCTCATGCCCTGCAGTTTGGGGTGTGAAGTGCCTTTAACCTAAGTGCCAGGGCAGGAGCAGGGAAAGGATAGGAATACCTGAGTGTGTTTTACACCTTTTTGCATTGTTGTCCAACCACTGGCACATCTCCACTGCCTCAGCTTCAGGGGCTAAGGTGGGGAGCCGTGCTGGGGCATGAGGCTCCCTCAGCCCCTCTCCTGCTGTGAGGGTGGCAGGGTGGGATGGGCTGGCCATGGCTTCATCCAGATATGCCAGAGCATTCCCAGCAGCACATGAAGCTGCCTCCTGGGGAGCAGGATCCAGGGCCAGCAGCATCGCCACCCTTGGTTTGGCTTTTGAATGATAGCTCCAGTTAAGTTATTTCTTTTTTTTTTTTTTTTTGATGTATTAACTCCTGACTAGGCATGAGAATGCCTCTGTAACTTTGCTATTTAATCTTGTTTGAAAAAAAATAAAATTATTATTTTTTAATTCTTTTTCCTTTTTCACTTTCCCCTTGGTCAGCCCCGGGGCTATTCTGTATGTCAGGTGTAGAGTGCAGGGGTCTTGCTGTTCTGGGAGTACCCAGGAGCAAAGGAAGATGTGGGAGGTCTGAGTACTCCCCACTTGCCTGAGGGGGATGGGTTTGACTGCAGTAAACTCCTTGTGGTGACTGCTTCAGTCTTTCCTGGCTGTAGCACCTTCCTGGGAAGCCAGGATTGAGGCATGAACTCATCCCACTGCGTGTGTCCCAGGGGATGCTCTGACCCTCTGCAGTGGGGCTGGGGGGGCAAAGCAGGACAGCCTGAGCCCACGGTGTGGAGCCCAGCACTTATCAGGGCTTGGGCAGGACCCCCTGGGAGCTGCTGATAAGATCCCTGGGGCGGGGCCAGATCTGCAGGGGAGGAGGAGGCAGATCCTGGCCCTGCTGCCCCTCTGAGCACTGGAGGGCACAGGGGCTGGGAGGGAAGCCTGGTGAGAGTTTGCTGGGGATGTGCGGGGCAGCCTCTCCATTTTGGGGGAAAGAGGATTGAGGACAGATTTTTTGGGAAGCTGAGGCAGGAGGACAGGGCTCCCTGGGCTTTGCTGGTTGTGCAGAGTTCCTGGTGGAGATAAGAGCAGAGCCCCCACAAAGTGCTGTTCTTTCAGGGTGTCACCCTGTAGCACTGGGGGGACCTGGGGGGCTTGGGGAGCTGAGCCAGCGCTTGGGTCTCCTTTAGCTCACACCCTGGGTCACTGCATCACTTCAGCCCCCTTTGTTTTTTCAGTTGGTCACAATTATAAACCAATAAATTCCTCGTCTGGTGCATAACTAAAGCCTGCAATTTGTGTACATATCTATAATTTATCCACAGCTTTCACTGTTCTCTTGCAGGGCAGGTGTGTTAATAATCTCCCTACCTGTAACTGATAGTTATGATCCAAATAAATGCTATTTTTTTCCTCACTACAATTGCCCTCAATTTAAAAACATAATGTGTTAGTGGTGTTTAACACACATCGAAGCAACATGAAATAAGAGTAGTGGTAATAATAATAATAATAATAATAACTATTATTAATTTTCTGTGCTGAAGAAAATTTTACGACTGAGGGACCCCACGGTGCTTTGCAAAGGCGGCATCCCTGGGGCTGAGCTGCCCTTGCTGTGCAGGGTTCACGTTGGGCTGGAGATGAGAAACACCTGAGTGTGGGTAGCTCATTCCCGACAGGTGCACGCAGACACCTGGATCCGCTGCATGGGCTGAGATGGATAATCACAGAGCCCATCTCGAAACCCAAAGCCTCACCCCACATTCCCAGCAACCTCCACCCAAAGCCCCAAACCCCACCCACGCCCTGAACCCAAAATCTCATGCTCCCACCCCAAACCCCCATCACCAGTCACTCCCTGGCTTTAGAGCCTCCCTCCCAACTCTCCCAGCACCTCATCATCCCCCTGACCCCAAAGCCCCGCTCCGAACGCCCCCAACCCCAAATCCCCGCGCGTCCCTCCCGCTCCGGGGGCGTGTCCTCCCGCCCTAGGCGTGTCCGCGCCCTCCACACTACATTTCCCGGCATGCCCCGCGCGCGACTTCCGGCGGCGCGTCCCGGCAGCGGCGGCGGCGGCGGCAGCGGCAGGTGAGGGCGGGCGGGGGCCCGGGAGAGCCGGCACGGCTGGGGAGCCCCGGCCCGGAGAACCGCGGCTCGGCCCTGCCCGGCCCTGCCCGGGGGCGGCGCTGCGGGCCGGGGGCGCTCACGGAGGGGAAGCGGGGCGCCCCGGGGATGCCGCGGAAGGGCCGGGGCGCTGCGGGCACCGCGCCGGGGGCGTCCGGGTAGCGGCTCCAGGGACTCGGCTCGCGGGTCAAACGCAGCCGCTTGCTGGCTCTGAAGGCAAGAAGCGGAGTTCGCTGCTGTCCTCCGAAGGGCGATTCGGGAACCCTGGGCGGCTGGGGCTGGCACTCCGGTAAAACCCGGGCTTGGTCCCTGCTGCCCTCCCGTGCCCTGCCGTGAGTGTTTCCAGCTTCCCCAAAGTTCCCTCTGAGGCGGCCCCGTTGGTATTTCTTTGTTTGATCTCTCCTGCCTTCATGTTGACTGAAATTTGAAACGTCCCCGTTGTGCTTTCTGGCTTAATTGTTCCTTCCCTCTGTTTGCACGCAGATGAATTATTTACCTCTGTGCCTTGCATTGGGTTGTGTTTGTCCAGGTGGAGGTAGGCGAGGGCTCGGTGCCCTTCTCTGGCACTGAAATGCTGCAAAAAAAGTAAATGAAGTGAGACGGTGCTCAGCTGAGGCTGAAATAAACTATAAAGCTCCTTAAGCATTAGGATGTTTAAATGCTGCTTCTGCAAGCCTAGAAAGAGAAGTGGGAGTCAAGGAATCCCAGAATGACTTGAGTTTGAAGTGACCTTAAAGCTGCTCCCATATCTCCCTCTGCCATGGCAGGGACACCTCCCACTGTCCCTGGCTGCTCCAAGCCCTGTCCAGCCTGGCCTTAGGCACAGCCAGGGCTCCAGGGGCAGCCACAGCCTCCCTGAGTACTCTCTGCCAGGGCCTCACCACCCTCACAGGGAAGGATTCCTTCCCAATATTCATCTAAATCTCCTTGTTGAGTTTAAAACTGTTACAATTCTCCTATCACTTTCTGCCTGTATAAAAAGTCACTCTCCTTCTGGTTAGAATCTCCTTCAAGTATTGGAAGGGTGTAATGAGATTTCCCAGGAGCCTTCTCCTTGCAATTGCTTCTTTATTGCTTAAAGAAAGCTGGAATTGTACAGGAGTGAGTACTAAAGTTGAAGTTTTGTGATGCTCCTGTTTTTTAAAAGCAAGTCCTGTGCAGCAGCAGGGAAGGGGATAGATGAAGTTTCCACAGCCCACTCTTGGTGGGTAAAGGATGTTCAGCTGAGTTAGTTTGATTGCTGCAGAAGATGCAAGGGAGTGTAACTGGATTCCTCTCCCTGCTGCAATTTCCTCAGGAGTGCCTGGTGCTCTTCAGGCAGACCTTTTAAATTAATCCAAACTGCTTTTAAGAGTCGACAGCACCTAAAATCGGCAACTTACATGGTTTAAATTCCTTTTTGTGAAGGAAAGGGCGAAACAGAGCCAAAATGAGGCCGATTGTGAGGGATGGGGCTGTCACAGTTACACCAACTGAAGCTGAATATCTGGACAGTGATGGTAACAAAACCCCTTTCTCATTCAGGGTAGTTTAAACCTGTTCTTGCCAACAGTGCTGGGTGCTTTCAAACGTGCCAGTGTATCCCTTCCCAGGCAATACTCCTGTTATCTGATAATGCATCAGAGTGTTTTTGCAAGGAGCATTTTCTGTCTGGTTTGCCCAAGGACTGAGCTGTGTCTGAGGCACGGAGCATACTCACTTCCTGGGAGATGGGGTGGGAGTCCCGTTGGGAGCATGGGGCAGTGCCACAAACAAGGGGAATGTGATTGCATCCTTGTTTTCGTGCTGCTGGATCAGTGATTATTCGGCATTCTACTTCATTCGGTCACTGGTTAATTTAATTTCCAGTTCAATTTGATAACAGTTTTGAGAGCCAAATCATTTCTATTTAAACAAATGGCTTCTATTTTGATCAAATTTCATTGTGTTTGGCATGTGTTGGAGCATTCTATGTATTAAAAATTGCTGAGACTCTGGTTCCTGCAGGTTTATTAGCTGCTGATGAATATTTAGTTACAAGCTGTACAAAACCTGTGGCGGGGGGGGGGCGCTTAAAACAGAACTGGGTTTTTCTGGCTGGTCTCAGTGATACTATGAGTGAAGAAAGCTGCAAATATCCTTGGGATCATTTGGATTACCTCAAAATATGTCATTTTTCAGGCAAAACTAGAACTTTGGGCTGCAGGGAAGCTGGTAGGGCTGTTGGGGGCAAAGATATCATCTTCCTCCTGCATCCATTAAGGTGGGAGTGGAGATGCTCCAGGTCATTCACAATCAGTTCCCTAATTCACTTTTGCAGTGATTTTCTGCATACAAATGCCATGTGGATTTATTTTTCTGAGTGTGAGAATGCTTTTATTTTTTGCTGGCATTTTGGAGCCTGTGGAAAACTAATGGATGTGCAACTGTAGCAGCGTTGGGCCTGGGCTTTGTGTCGAGGGGAAAAAAGCCCTTTCAGAGATCTATTTTTATCAGTTAATTAGTCGCTGTTGCTGACGTGTCAGTGCTGTGGTGATAACTATTCCCAGTTCTTCCCTGCTCAGTGGGGTCATGGTTAGGCAAGGAATGCAGCAGCCAGCATGGCTGCTCATCCCCATGGCTGAGTTTAACTCCTTCCAAACTGTTCCCCTGAATCCAAGGGCAGATTCCGTGGGAGGAGCTGGCATGCAGCTGGGCAGAAGTTTGTCAATCTTCAGCAGAGGTGCTTTCTCACTGGTGACTGCCCTTCATTTTCCCTCTGCCCAGAGGATTTACTGTGTCTTGGTAGGAGCTGAGGTGTGGAGGTTGTGATTTGCCTGTGGCTGGGTGACAGGCCTGGAACCAGAGGTAAAAGGCTGCAGCTTTCCCAATTCTTGCTCTTATCTGCTGATTTTGAATGACTCAGGACGGTCTGTCTGGGTTGGAACGTGACCAGGCAGAACATCCAGTGATTGCACATTGGTATTTTGCTTCTTGTAGATGAGGAGTTGCTGTTTTCCTGATTTCATATTGATGAAGCCCTTAATCTGAAAATTCTTGTGTTGTTCATTCTATTGCTTGTGGTGTCACTTGTTTTTGATCCTCAGCTGTGCTGAGATAGGGAAGTGAGAGGCAGCTTTGGTCTCAGCTATACCCTGCTTGTCACTGCCTGAAGTTCTTTGTTTATTGGTGACTGCTCTTTCTGCTGAGGATGGGATGGGGGAGGGAGGACTAATTACCTCCAGAGAGAGGCTTTAAATGCTATTAGCCAAAAGAGCAGACTTCATCTCCTAACTTGAATGAGTTGAGAGAAATAACACAAAGAACTAGTGGCGAAGATATGAAAATTGAGAGCAGTCCAAATGGCTTCTCTCTGCTGAACCCTGGAAATAGATTTATTATTTCTTTTCCCTGAGCCTTTGGCTGGTAGCAGCTTTGGAGGAGTGAGGGAAGGGGTAAACAGATTGTTAACTTTACTCTTTAGTGGTTGTGCTTTTTGCATACTGATTTCAAAGCACAGCTAGGAATCGCTCACCTACCAGCTTAGTGCAGTGAGATGGGCAATTCATTATCAAGGACTAATTAACTGCAGCTGCTGAGTGTCATGAGGCAAAACAAGGTGCATACTGATGAGGTCAATTTGTGCAAGCCTGGCACTTCTGTGCAGTCGGTGCCTTTTGAAACACTTTTGGGAAAGATCATTGGACTTCGGTAAAGTTTACTGCTGTTAGAGGTTTGAACCTTTTCACTGTCAGCTCCAGAAAGCTGCTACTAAAAGCAGGAATCTCTTGGCTGCCAGTACCTAAAGGTTTTCCTTTAGTTAAACAAGCCCCAAAAGTTAACCCCATAATTAAGATGTATTGCCACAGACTCAGTTGTCTAAAATACCTCAAGATTAATCCCCACCACTGATTTAAACTGTAGGCTGCCCCATATGGGCTTCCTTCATCACCTCACACTTGTCTGTGGGACGGGTGAACCTCTCTTAATGTGCTTTTCTCTCCCTTAGCTTTTAAGGGTGTAATCAGGAAAAGTTTGGCCCAAATCGTACAGGAAAGCCTCGATTTGTAAACTTGGATCAAAGTTTGGGAGGCACTGACTTGTTTGGTGTCTGCACAGTGTTTAGTGGTGGGCCACGCTCAGACCTCTTGCTGTGTAAACACTGTGTTGCAGAGAGTGACTTAGCAAAAAAAGAGATTATTGCTGGATGTGGCCTTGAGGTTGGGATCACAAGCTGTGTCTCAGGCTGCCCTCATGGAGGGGAAGCTTCCAGAGGTGTTTGTGGATGGGGGATAAAGCCAAAGGTTGTTGTCTTCGGAGTATTTGAACTTTGAACAAAGCATGTCACTGTGCCAGTTTTCAGGGGACTTCGGCTGTAGTCACATGCCTTTGAAGGTTGTGTTCTCTTGACTAATCCTTCTGTCCTACTCAAAATCACATCTGGGATGTCTGTCACCCGCTGAGCTCGCTGCTGTAGGCTGGGGGCTTGGCCGTTCTCACTGTGCCTGCTGGAAGGGGGCTTTGGGCACTGCTGTTCCTGTGCTGGCCAGAGCTCCCCTGCAGATGCACAGAAGTGCTGCTGGTGGGGTGGTATCCATTTCTCTCCTTTCCAGAGCTGTCTAAAAGTTTTTGCTGGTTTGCTGCAGTGCCAAGATCCACAGGAAGCAGTTTTGCAGGTACAGCTAACACCCACCAGCCTTTGGATCCCAGTGCAGGGGAGACTTAAGTGGGTTTCAGCAGGGATGGAGGCAGGCTCAGGAGGATTTGAGCTGGTCTTTGCTGGCTGCCTCAGGTTCTGTGGGAATGCATTTTTAAAGCTGCTCTGCTGCAATGCTGATAGTGGAAATCTGGATGGATCTACAGAATATCTGCTCCGTGTTCCTGGATGGATGACCTTGTGCTGATGAGGTTATCTTTATCAGCTGGGACTAAGAAGGAGGAGGAGGATAATTACTGAAATGGTGATGTCAGATTTGTGCTAGTAAATTTTGGCTTTTATTTTTGGCAATATGAAGTTTAGTGTCTGTTGCAAACCAGGTGAAAGAGGAGAAGCAGGAGAAGAGCTGTTACAGAATCCTGGAATCTGCTGAGTTGGAAGGGAACCCATCAGGGTCATGGAGTCCAGCTCCTGCTAGATTTGTTTCCTTGTAAAGCGTGTTTGTGTGATGCCAGACGAGAACAAATAATTGTGGGATGAAGGATTGTTGTGAGGCTGCTGGAGCCCCAAAATCAATGTGACACTAGTGATTACACTAACCAGTATTATTCCACATCTGCTTCTAGCCTCCAAACGAAGCCTTCAATCTGTATTTTAATGACTGTGTTCTCTCTGCTTATCAACTGTGAGTCCAGGGAAAATAAGGATGCTCGGGTGGACAGGAGGCTTGATTTAGCTCCCAGCTATGTTGCTGTTGTGGTGTTTGATGTCAGGCAAGTCACTTTTTCCTTGTTTCATCCTCTCCAAAATTACCTGTGGTTAGTGAGGATGTCATCCTCCTGTTTATAGCTAGAGGGACAAATTAATTCATCTCAGCCTTAAGGGCCATAATTAGCAGCCAGGTTCTACTGGTCTAGTCCCATCCTGCTCAGTGTCATATGGTGTGTAGGTGGGTCCTTTAGTAAATAGAGTATGAATAACAGGAGGAAGTGTTTGGGTATGTTGGGTAAGTCCAGCACCAGCTGTGTTCAAGGAATTGTTTCTTGATTTTCACCTTCTCCTGTATTTTGTGAATGTGTAATTTGAAGTTTTAACTCTGCAATGTTTTTATTTAAATTCTTTTTCATGTTTCACACTGGGCTTTCCTGTCTGTGGATCTTGCTTTTTGTATTAAGTTCTTTTGCGAGGGCGGATTTTTGAGAGCTTTTTCAGTGAAATAGGAAAAAAAAAGTTTGCCTTGATTCTGCTTCTCTTGGGAAGCGGGATTTATAAAGCTGCTGGGCTATATGTCAGCATGGAAAGGGAGGTGGGGGAAAAACTACCAGAAATCCATTTCTCCGTTACTATGGAATTGTATAGGTGATACTCTTGCATGGAGAGCAGCAGTCCTTGCATAAGCACTGGATATATTAACATTTCTAACTAGTAAATTTATGGATAATCTCTTCTTTTGGAGGATTTATTTAGATTTGAGAGCATTAGCCTCTGGGAAAATTAAACCTCTTTTAAATCCACTTTGTTCAGAGACTAGACCGAGGAAGTGCTGGTAAGCCCTGCCATCTTCCTCCCGCGTTTCTGTGGGCTTGATTGGAAGTGCAGTGCAGGGACACAGCTGGTCCAGAGGCAGCAGGGCTTTGGTTTTAGCTGCTTTATCCAGTTGTGGCAAAATGGATTTGGAGCCTGTTTGCTGTTCCTGTTTCCATGGGCTTGATTGGAAGTGCAGTGCAGGGACACAGCTGGTCCAGAGGCAGCAGGGCTTTGGTTTTAGCTGCTTTATCCAGTTGTGGCAAAATGGATTTGGAGCCTGTTTGCTGTTCCTGTAAGGGGCATGTGCAGCTTTAAGCACTGCCAAAACCAAGAGAGCCCCTAAAACAACCAGCCCCAAAGGTAAGAAAGATGAAATGTTTGTGGGAGCTGAAATGTCTGGATAAAGCTGTTTTTCTGCATGATGTCACAGTTCTGGGGGGCCGGTGGTGACTGAACTGTCAGTGTCCTGGGTGCTGCTGTGCCTGCCGAGGCATACCTTCGTTTCAGGAGGCTGATTCATGGCTCTGTGTATTTAATCATAGTTTCTATAGCAGTGAAATCTTTCACAAGCAGGTGGAGTTTGCTCTTGGTCCATTGCGGGTTCGCATGAATGTCATCGCCAATTCATTCCTGTGTTCTTGCTGAGCAGAGTCATTTCAGAGGGGATAACATTGAAGGCTGTTCTGTGTTTCTGGTGCATGTAATGAGTACTGAAACCGCTCTTTCATTTTAATAGTATTACTATTTTTAATATTATGTCATGAGCATTGCTTTGTCCTATCATGTGTGGCTGCACTGCTGAGTAAATGCAGAGTAGGATTCCTTATGCTGATGTGAATGTTTATCTTACTACCTTTTGATTATCATTTAAGATAATTGAACCTGTGATTGTAGACTATGTTCTCCACAAATGCATCCCTCAGGGTTTGATATTACCTGTTGGCTCATAATATGACTGTAGTTTGGTCCTGTTGTACTGAAAGCTCAAATTCTTTAATTCTTCGGTATTTCCAGGATGGCTTTGGTGCAGGAAGCAGTTTTCATTCTTAATGCCAGCAGCAAGTGGTTCAATTTGCATCCTCAAGATAATGTGGGTAGTAGTTTTGTGTGGATTTAGAGCCACATGTTGCCTTGCTCTGGTGTCCTACAAAATATGTTGTGTTCTTGAACTTGGAGCAGAACGTTGATCTGGAGAAGGGCACTGTTGGTCCCTCAGTGGGATGAGAGTTCTCTGGGATGGCTGACAGTGCTGCTGATAAGTTTGGCTTCAACAAAACCTCATTTGGAGCTGGTGTTGAGGTTGCTTTTGGGGAAGTGTGACAGTTTAACATTTGCCTGCATTGATTGTACCCTCTTCATCCTTGCTCTCTTTTGAGCGTGAGCACTTTAAAAGCAAATAAAGCTTCCTCATCAAAAATTACAGTTCTGATGTGGCATGTCACTTGCTTGTGACAACTATTTCAGTTGAAACAGGAATGTGGTGGGAATGGATTTGTATCCCCATCAAACAGGAGGGGAACGTATCCTCTGCCAAGAGTCTGTCGGAGGTGTTGGCTGGAAATTGTTGTGTTGAACTTGCCGTGTGTGGGGATCAGCAGCAGCAGGCTGACTTTTGCCCAAGTGAATGTATGGGGTTAACCTGCTGTTCAAAATGCAGCACTAAAGCATTTGGGAGTGCAGTGCACGGGGAGCTGGGGTGGTGGATGCCGGCACTGCTCAGCTCTGGGGCTGCAATTCCTGTCTCTCCTTCATAGTGAAGAGCTCCTGTTTTATTGTGGGTGGTGTCTCTTGGAGTTGGAAATCAGAGAGGCTTTGCCTATTAGGCACGCTGTGTGCAGGTGAAGTGGAGGTCCTGGTTTATTTGCCATTTCTGTTAGTGTTGAAGGCAGGAACACTTTGTTCCCTGCTTTTGATTGTAGCAGTTTGGAGTGCGAGATCTTCCAAGCTTGGTTTTGTGAAGCTTTCTCACAGTTGCAGGCTTAATTCTGGAATTTAGTGTCCCTACAAGCTCAGTCTTCAAAAGGAATTCATTTTTGGGAGGCTGTGTTTGTGCTGGCTGATAGGAACCAAACTCAGCTACCTGTAATCACTGTCTAGGTTTGAAGTAGCCATTGCGGGTGAAATGTTTGCTACCTTGCAACAGAGAGCTTGTCAAATAGTCTCATTTAGTGCACCCAGATTTTTAACAGATGGGACAGATTTCTGTGAGCCTGGGCAACCACTACAATTGCTTTGCAAGGTGAGACATTTCTGTTTTGATGGGTGGGAGAATTAATAATGCTGTGTGATTCATTGCAGTGATGTGTCTAGTTTTGGATCAGATTTGGATTTTTTGTAAAGGATATTAGCGTTTGTCTTCAAAGAAAGCTAAGTTGAAAGGCAGAAGATGACAGAAGCAGTTCCTGAGCTGTTCTGATAGGATGAATGAATCTTGTGGCTAGAGATCCCTGTACACTTGAGGGGACTGGGTGAATTGGTCTTGGACAACGTGATCACTGTGCTCAGAAACTCTTCCCCTTGTGCTTGGGGTGCCAAGAGGGAGAGAGTGGCACCAGGGCAGTGCAGTGTGGATAGGAGGGCTGTGGGACACCAGCTCTGCCCTAAGGAATCTGTCCTGTGAGTAGCCAGGTCCTAATGGAAGCGTTCTGCAGATGGCTGGACTTGCTGAACAGCACAGGAGCCACAAGCCCGGGAGCAGGGAAGGAGATGTCAGTGTCTGGTGCTGTTGGAGCTCGGTGTGCACTGCAGGAACAGCCTCTCTGCTGATTTTGTCTTGGCAAAGGCAGCAGTGTCTGAGTGAGTATTCAGCAGTCTCTGGTAGCCAGGCTCCATTTGCCTAGCCCTGTTCCTGCTTCGAATCCAAGGCCACCCTAAATGCCACCACACTTGAGGGATTACAGGGCAGGTCCAGCAGGAGTGAGCAAGGCAGAATTCAGGCTCCATTTTAGTGTTTTATTGCCTGCTCTTGGGGCTATCACTTCCTTTGCAAAGGGGTTATTTACTTCCTGCAGAATCGCCCTGGACAGAAGTGGGGTGTGCAAGAAAGTGAAAATCTCTGGTGATGACTGAGCAGTTCCATGTTAAATTTAATCATCTGGGGACATGTAGGACAGGTGATGCATTAGTCAGATCTCAGGATGTGATCTGCCAGTGGAGGGATGTGGTCCCCAAAAGCCAGAGAGTGCCTGTGTGTTTTAGCAGATTGCAATTGAAGTGTGCTAGGAGTGAGTCTGAACTGTTTTTGTGGCTGGAGAATTTCTGGTTTATGTCATGATCCCTTAACAAAACAGCTCTGATGGAGGCAGCCTCTGCCATCAGGCTTTGTGTCTCAGCTGGACAAAGGCTGTGCTGGAAGCAGAGCGGGTGTCTGTGCCTGGTGTGTCCATCTGTGCTGGCTGGGAGAGAGCTGGAATTTGGAAATGCTTTTAACTGTGTGCGGGGAGCAGGTGGCTTTTCATCCCAATGAATTGTTTATTCTAGTATAGATTGGAGCAGGGTTTTGTTGCCGCCCATTGTTCCAAGAAAGTGGGAGGAATGAGGGGTAGAAAGCGTGGAACTGGTTAAACTGGAATTCCTGGGTAGTGCCTGCCCTTGAGTTATGATCAGCGAGGTCCTGCTTATTTCAAAACCTAGGTCTGACAAATCATGCTGCTTTGGGATCAGTTGGTGCTTTAGGTTTTTGCTTCTAGGTGTACTGGAGGAGTTTGAGAATAGTTTTGTAGCAGAGAACTCAAATAATCTTGTAAATATGAATAAACAATCTTGGTTTGTCACAGATGCTCTGAGATTATGCAGGATAGGTGATCATACAGCGTGGGAAGATAAGGGTGGCACCTTCCCTGTGGTGTTTGCAGTGGGACAAGGGACAGGAGTGGGCAGGACCTGTGATTCTGTCGTGTTTTCAAGGCTGTTTGGTGCTGGGAAGCCTGACTTGATGTCTCCCCAGCCCAGCCCTACCCCTTGGCTGTGAAGACCAATACTGCAGCCCTGTGTGGGGCTGCAGCTGTGTAAACTTCCAAAAGTGCTGTGGCTGCCGAGCAGCTCCTGTGTATTTGCTCCCTTCCCTTATTCTCCAGCAACTGCTTGTGGCCCATGTGCCAAACTGAGGAACTGGACTGCATTCCAGCCAGCTGCTTCTGCACCAGGCTGGTTTTGGCTGGGGTCAGCTGCTCTGTGAGATCTCTGGTTCCTGTACAGGGAAGGGCTGGGACCTCCTGGATGTACCTGGAGTGCTCCTAAGGCATGTCTTGTGGAGCATCTTCTGCTTGTGAACCAGGGATCCTCATGCTGGGTTTGCAGAGCCAGGTCCAGCACCCTCCCTGTTAATACAGCCCATCCCACAGCATTTCCTCAGCTCCTGTGCCTCGAGAATGTTGAGATGTTGATGTTGTCTCTAATTTTAAGGTCCTCTCTGCTCCTTGGTGTTATAATGATTCCCTTGATTTAATTTGCACAGCTGGAGAAGAGCATTTTTTCCTGGTTGCCTTCCAGGCCCAGGTCAGCTAGACTGCCTGCAGGGCACGAGAAGAGATTTGTCGCTTCAGTTGGGTGTTTTTTCAACCATTGTTACTGTGGAAGGTCCTTTTGTGGCTGGAAAGAAGCCCTGATAGTTTTGTTGAGCTCTTAATGCAGCTAAATGTGTTGGCTGGAAAATGTCATTTCTAATGGAAAGTTAGAGTGGTGATGAGAGAAGAGAGCTGAAACATTCCTGTTCCTGGGGGGGTTCCAGGAGATTACTGTCTTTAAGATTATCCCACTTAAGATTTAAATAAAGATTATTTGGAGGAGTATATCAGACCAAAACCTAAAATATGAGTGACCGTGTGCTGAGCAGCATAGTCTAGTGCAAGATGTCTCTGCCTATGGCAGGAAGGCTGGAATTAGATGATCCTTAAAGGCCCTTCCAACTCAAACCATTCCACGGTTGTGTCCCTGCTTGAAAGCATTTGTAAGAGCACTAGGAAAGGCACAACTTCCACCGGAGATCGAAACCAGCTTCGGCCCAGTAGGTCAGATGGCTGCACTAAGCACCATCGCCAGTGTTGCTGCTTCATAAACTTTGTGCACAACCATGACAACTACAAAAGGGTGAGGGTTTTTTTTGTTTTTAAGAAAATGTTCTCATTCAGAAGCTTTATGAGCTTATTTTCACAATGGGACGCCTGACTGCCTAACTTATGTTATAAAGACTTTGCCAGAT
This sequence comes from Haemorhous mexicanus, assembly GCF_027477595.1. Taxonomy (NCBI): domain Eukaryota; kingdom Metazoa; phylum Chordata; class Aves; order Passeriformes; family Fringillidae; genus Haemorhous; species Haemorhous mexicanus. The sequence continues at coordinate 6,812,464 of NC_082367.1, forward strand.
CAGTAGTTGGAATTAATTTCTCTATTGTCCTAGTTAAAGCTTGGGCACCTTTTTATTAAAGCTGGAGCTTTGCAAGAAAATAATTGTCTGAGGAGGAATTCTTCAAGGAAATTTGATATTTTAATCAGAAATAATTAGAAATTATGCTAGTGAGTCTATGAAAGAAAAAAATAAGGCTACAACTGAATTTCAAACTACCTGAACTGCTTGGCAAGATCTGCTTCAAAAGATGAAATGTAATGCTGCTATAGATTCAGTGATGTAATTCCAGAGTGTCGATTCAGAAAGGGCTTTAATTTTAAACAGGTGAGCTGTTCCCAGTTAGAAAGCGTTGACTCTGTGAGTTGACAATGACACCTACACAGCATGGGTTTCCTGCATCTTGTATTTTTTCAAGTGGGAGCGTTGCATTGCCTTTGTGGAATTTGCTCAGAGATGCCTGGTTTATGTGCTGGAACGTGCAGCAGGGAAGGCATGGAGTTTGATCTGATTGCACAAACCCTGTGGGCTGTTTATCCTAGGAGGCACTTGGGTGCTTTGGGAAAGACCCTTATGGCAGGATTGCAAATTCAGCTCTGCTGCTGCAGGATTTTTGGGAGTTCAGGTGAGCTTTCTAACAAATTAATTTTAGTGCTTTGATGGTGGTTAAGCTCATTCCTCTCACTTTTTAAATAGAGGCAAAAAGAAACACTTTTCAAATGGGCTTTGCAGTGGCTGAGAGTAGAAAGTGGCCTCGTTCTGGGGAGGAAATGGTGGTTGCAAAAGAAATTGTCTATCGAGTCATAATTACAGGGGCATGACCACAGCACCGAGTGAGTACTCAGCTGCTAAGTTTTATTCAAAGTTTGATGAAAATGGAAACCACAAAATGAAGGCAGAGGTGGTTTGAATTTTACCCAAGAAGCCAGAGGTGGTTTGAATTTTACCCCAGAAGCCAGAGGTAAATAAGTAACCCTGTTATTTTGTGCCTTTTGGGAGTGTGCTGTAGAACTGACACAGACTATTATAGCTCAGCTAATGCGTGCAGCCCACAGTCCTCAGCTGCTCTCCAGAATGGTGGGTCCAGGATGAGAGGTTTTCTCACTATCCCTGGAGGTGCTCAAGGAACAGCTGGATGTGGTGCTCTGCTTGACAAGGTGGTGATTGGTCACAGGTTGGACCCAATGATCCTGGAGATCTTTTCCAACCTCAGAGATTCTTTGCTAGAGCAGTAAGGAGGTGAGGTCAGGAGTCCCACTCCAGTGTTCTGCACAGCTTGTCCGTGAGCACTTCTAAGGTTTACTTTTGCCCAGGCGTTGGAAAAAGCCACTCACCTTCCCCGTGGTGCTGCCATGGAGGATGCAGCTCCCTTCCCTTTCCAGTTCCTCTCTGGTAACCTTATATTACTGTGCCACCCACAGGCAGCTACTGAGCTGCTGGAAAACATTTGCTGTTTGCATGGGAGCCACTTATCAAATGTTCAATCTGTGACAAAAAGCTGCTGGTTTCATTGACTGTAATATGAACTGTATTGAGGTTTTCAGTCCTGGTTATTCCAATTTTATATTTAAATTGCACATAGAGTTGTTATGCTAATGTCTGATTTTCCCATTTCTTCCACAAAACCCATTCCTTGTACTAACCAGCTGCTGTGCTCCTACTCAAAGCCATTGCTTCCCAACAAGTGCAAAAATGCTTGTAGTGTTGGGATCCTTGGAAAGAGAGGGAAACTGCTGGGCTGCTAATTAGTGGTGCACCCCATTAATTGGCATGTTGCCACATTAGGCTGCAGAACAACTGGATTTAATCTGTGCGGTTTTACTGAGGAGGAATATTCTGAGTTCCCTCCAACTGACCTCTCCACTGCTCAGTGTGTGATTAGTGCAGAACAAACTGGGTCAGCTGAGGCTAACCAGAGGATTTTGAAACCAGCATTTGTAGTTCCAGCAATTTGCAGAAACCAGCAAATGATGCTCAAACCATATGAGCAAAGGACATGAGCAAACCAAGACTTTTAGGTGGAGCTGGTTTGTTTTAGATGGAGTCAGAAAAATAAATGAGCTTTTTGGCATCCACTGACTTGAAAAGGGGCTTGTGCCTCTCTTTCCCTTTGTACAACTCTATCCAACAAGAGGTTAATTATACCTTTACACATTCTCTTGTAATCTGTACTAGGGCATTTGGCATGGTTGATCTATTTAGGCTTTTTAAGAATTTCCCTTGTAATACTTAAACTCCAGTTGTGCACCCGTGCTATAATCTCTCCTTTGGGGGAATATTTTGGTGCTGTTGAGGTATTCTGCTTTGTAGAACAGAATTTGAATATTGTTTACCACGCTCTAATCTCACTGCTGGCAGATAAAATGAGTTTCTTTAGCCCTCCCCCTGAGGACCTGATGGAGTTTCATGGCCAACAGACCCATGGCATTAGACAGAGTTATCTCAGCTTTGCAAAAATCTGCTCATCTGTCTTCCTGGAAGGAGTAATTATTGGTGAGAGAATAAAATGTTGGTGTTATTTTTGAAATTGCATTTACAGAAGGGAACAGGCAGCCAGATCCTTGGGCTGGTTGGGGAGGGTTTGTGAGTCTGGCCCTTGAGAAACATTTGCAGCTGGGGAGAGTCTGATGGCTTGGATCAGCCATTCGAGTGGAGTTTGGCAAACCAGGGAGGAAGGCTCAGGACATTCTCTGAGTGACGAAGCAGAGGCTGCTCTGTGCCTGGCTGCCATCTCCCACCTGGCCTTATCCTGGTGACTGCTTTTTCTTGTTATGATGGTGAGTTGTTGTGGGCAGCATCAGCCCTTTGCTGGGCTCTCATTATCTGCCCCAGTGGGAGCCTTCTGGGTGCTGCTGCAGTAATGTCGTTTTTTAAGTAGTGTAAAGCAAAGGGCTGAAGTGGCAATAATATAATATTTGTTTATTGGCTGTTACTAGCACCATATTAGGTCAAAATGAATAATCACCTGGGAGTTGTCAGGTGAGCTTGTTTAATTTCATGGGTCATGGTCTATGTTAATGCAGGACCATGTTCCTCAAGCTATGAGTGTGTGTTAACCCTTTCCCTCCATCTGGTGGGTATAGTTCCAAACATTTATAAGAGCATTCTTTCTCTCCCCAACATGTGTTTTTTTCCAAGACAGCCTTGGGTTTTGTGTCTCGTTACAGTAAAAGCCCTGTAGTAGCTGCCCAGCTGCTGTCGTGTCCCTCTCTGGGATGGTGATTTAGAGCTGAGCCAGCATAGAAACTGTGTTTCCATGCCTAAGGCAAGCCTGTTGGCGGCCACGGTGGAGAAGTAATGTGCCACTTCTGCTTGGAAGAGTTGTCAGTTTTCTAGTTTAGTTGGGGAAAACAACCAACGTTGGCTTAGGTTTTAGCTGGACTTTTGGAAGTGTGCTGTAGTCTTTTGAAGGAAGCTGTTCATGTTACTGGAGGAGATGAGCAGTGAGGACAGAGGGGTCCAGCTAATGAGCATCATTCTGAAGGAAACGGAATGAATGCTTAATATTCCAGAGGTCTGGGTAAGGACTGCTGAAAATGAGATGGTGAGGAAAGGGGGGGAAGCTGTACAAGGGAATTCAGTAAAGCTCATGGATGCGGATTGCCCAAGGCTGGAGCAAACAGCAGCACCTTGGTGTGCAGCTCCATGGTCCTGTCGAGGTCCGGTCATCCCCAGCCCACTCCTCTGGACGTGCTTGGTGTGCATCTGGGTCAGCTTTGACTGTTCCCAGAGCAGCTGCATCGATGCTGGTGCAAGGAATGGGTAGGAGGGCATGGCATGGGAGGAGAGGCAAAATCTGGAATTGGGCCCATTTGTGTTGCTGGGGGAGAATGTGACAGAGCTGAGCACATGGGCAGAGCTAGGAAAGACAAAATTCCCTGTGCACAGGGAGTGTGTTAAGACTGAAGAAAAAGGGTACAAAACATTCCAGCATTGCTGTGAAACAGTCCTTTTCTGTTGTGTGTGGATTAGCTGCCTAGCTGGAAAGAAGCCATGCCTTTCTGCAGGAGTTCAGAGCTGGGTCAATGGAGCAGGAATATATTCTTAGTGGTACAAAGAGCTGGGGAAAAAGCTGTAAAGTGTTTGAAGTCTGAGGCAGACAAAGACCGTGGTTTTGCTGCTCTGGTGGCCAGAGTACCAGAGGGGCAGGGGAAAGTCCTGAGCTGTGCCAGCAACAGGGCTCTCAGGAGCAGGAATTTCACACAGCTGTCAGGCCCAGGGAATGTAGGACACTCAGAGGACATGAATATTCAGAGGAGCTGTGGCATGTCATGCTAGAGGAAATGAAAAAGCTAGGTTTTCTCAGAAGGTGGTATCTGGGAATCCTGTGACAGTAGGGGATAAAAGCAAATTTCTGTTCTGTGGAGTGGGTTATCTCAAATATTATTCCAGAATACATCTTTCCAGTTAGCCACTTGTAGTTAATGCTGGCAGCAGGATCTGCACTGCTTAATCAATTTCTTTGGTGAGAAGTGCCTGTTCCTTAGTGCAGGAAATGTGCTGCAGGAGTGCAGACTTTGCTCCTTCTTCCTCTACCCTGGCATCACTTTTTCCCCCCCCAGTGTGCCTTTTATGCTGCTTCTGTTGATAACCAGATATTGTGGATTTAGTGTTCTGCTCAGAAAGAGCCTCCCAGCACAGGCTGAGGTGCTCCCAGCTGTGCCATCGGGCAGTGACAGATGTCTGGGGTGTGCACAGTGAGTGTCCAGCAGTGGCTGCTGCCAGGATCAGTATTCCAGGCACAAATGTGCCCCGTGCAGTGCAGAGCTCAGCACAGCCTGTGCAGCAATGCCCTTGAAAGTCAAATTAAACCCAGCTCCTGGGGAGCAGTGGGAGCACTGCTGTCATTTGTGCTGAGGTTCAAGCAGGCCTTGAGGTAGCAGTTTCAGTTTCCCTTCTGCTTTCCTTTCCCACAAGGGCGTGCTTGAAAGGGCAGGCAGGGATGGTGCTGGCTCTTCTGCCTTCAGTGGGGGAGCATTCCCTGGCAGGAGACTGGAGCAGATGAGGATCAGGCTCTGCACCTAGGGAGTAAGGGACAGGATAAGAGAAAACAGCCTCAAGTTGTGTCAGGGAGTTTTAGGTTGGATATCAGGGAAAATGGCTTCACCAAAAGGGTTGTTGAGCCATGGCCCAGGCTGCTCAGAGCAGTGTTGGAGTCACCATTCCTGGAAGCGTTCAAAAACACGTGGGTGTGGCACTTGACAACATGGCCTAGTGGTTGTCTTGGTTTATGGTTGGACTCAATCATTTTAGAGGGCTTTTCCAGCCTAAATGATGCTGTAGTTCATTCATTCCAGTTCTTGCAAATGGTGTCATTGATGCAGCACATGGATGCACCAAACCATGCATCCAAACGCATGTGAAAGCTGTATTTTAACAGTGTTAATGGATTAGACTGTAGGGATTGAGGGTGTTTCCTGAGCAACTTGTGGCTGTCTGCTTCTGAAATCAAAACCTTCTGATGATCTTGATCCACTCGTTTGCTGCCCAGAAGCCTGTACAGGTACTTGTTCCCTTTTCTAAGCTGTTTAAAGCTGTGATCCCCAATTATGTTTTGAGGGTTTAATGGCTCTGTTGAGGTGTTTCCCCCTTCCATCCCAAGAACATTGCTGTGATGGAATTTGAGCTGCATCAGAGAGAAGTAGCCTGGAGCATGGCTGTCTGATCCAAAGAAGCATTTTCCCTCACACAGCTGAGCAAAGCACAGCTGAAAAGCCCCACTGGAAGAGCTTCCATGGATGGTGTGTTGTGGTTGTCCCTGCTGACACTGCAGCCCTGGGATGCTCTTGAACAAGCTGAGCATGTGCTGCACACTCAGCAAGTTGTCACATGAAGATGACGAGCTGATGTGATGTTAAACTAAAGCCACCAAACTGTGCTTTGTTCTGGGACCAAGGGGGATGAGTTGGCCTGGGCTTCATGAGGAGAAGGTTAGGCTGAAGTGGGCTATGGATAAAGGCTGGCTTCGACTCCTCAGCAGTGAAACAACCTGATTTTGTAGTTCTTCCCCAGTCACCCCATGCTGTTCCTGCTGACATGTCCAGTTGTGGTTGTCATCTAAATTTGAACTGCAAGATTTTGAGGACAGAACCTCCCTTTTTCTAAAATACTGAGCCTGTTTTTTTGTGCTGCAGAATCTGTCAAAATCAAGACACATCGTGATTTCCCCAAACTTAGTTCCCCTAGCATCTCATTTCAGAACTTTTTCCAGAAAAAAAATAGCTTTTTTACTAAAATTCTGGTTCCTTTTTTTTTTTTTTTTTTGGTTCCCCCCCCCCCAGTATGCTCAGAAGTGCCTTGATGCTGTGTGACATCTGAAATACTTCCTGTGCACATGCTGTGCTGCCTTTGCTAGATAAGCAGTATGCTGTTCCCTTTTACAGTAGGCACATCCCTTCCTGGAGAGGCAGATGTGGAATGTTTTCCCTGGGAACAAATATTTCTGCCTTGTAATTATGTCACCTTAATTTTGTTTCTCTCTTCTTTCCATCACAGCATGTGTCTGATACCTTCAAATAGGGGTAACAGTGTCACACTCTTCCTAGTTTGGGGCAGGATTTCTGCTCTAGGTTCCCTCCACACTGGTTTTGTGTAGGCTGAGCAGAGCTGATAGAGAAATAAAACTAAATCTGAGCTTTGTTCGCACTTGGAATTTTGTGTGTTGACTTTGTTTCCTGTTTTTGTAGGAATTTTTCTGGACACTAGTGCACAAGAGGAATGGAAGAGAACGCTGGTGAGTACAGTCTTAGGTATCTTACCACAGATTATGGACCTGATCTGTCCTCCTTGGTTAAGTATCATAAAGCACCTGATTACTTTAAACTTGGTGTCTTCATTTCAAGTGTAGAAGGTGATTAGAAAATAATGTAGTTTGGCAGATGCATCAGCTGCATTTGTACTGTGGTGTGGACCAGATCTGACTGAAACTCTGTACATATGGAAGATCTTTTTTGGAATCTCCCATCTGTGAAACCTGGAATACTGGTCTCTTGGCTATCCCAAGTTCTTGAAAACAGGTAACATCCCCTTTCTTAATAAGGAAGAGTCCAGAAGCAATGAGCTGGTTTGAACAAGGCACATGGCAAGGTGAAAAGGAGGATCAGCTTCTGGTTGTTCTTGTTGTTCTGTATTTATTCCTTTAGGCTGCTCTGTGTTGCAGAAGATACAGGATTTTTTTTTTTCTAATTAAAATTTAAATCTCTTGCTTTAGGCAGTGTGTAGTGCTTGCCCTGAAGCAATCAAATTCATTGCTGGTAGGTTTAACTGATGCAAGGATATGGTTGTAACTAAAACTCACAGATTTTTTGCTTAGAGATTGCCTTGAACAGCTCTTCCATCTGTTTGCCTAAAATGGCTACAAGAAAGGAGTTAAATGCCCATTTTTTCCCTGCCATTGACATGAGATGTGCATTAAAGCTCTTGCCTGCACTGTGGGAAACCAGTATCCACGCAGCATATTGGCCTCACATCTTCTGGACTGTGATAGTGCAGTTGGTGATTCTAACTCGTAAATAATATTTCTAGGTTATTCTGTGCAATCAGGTGATGCCATCCTGATGGCTTTGGGAATGGTTGTACTTGTCAGCAGGGCAGTACGCTTGGTGAGGCAGATGAAGGCCAGTTTTTGGCTTCATACAGAGCTGGTGTGTTGCAGCCCAGTGGCCTGGTTAGATCATCTGCAAGCCAAGAGCTCCTGCATAAATGTGCTTGTAGTCCTGGTGGCAAGAACTGCTGTGCCCCCTCTTTGTCAGGCTGTAAGGTGCACATTTAATCTGTGGTGATTGCTTTCCCTTCTGATTTGCTCATGGCAAACTAATTCCAACAGATGACTTGTGGAGGAGGTGGAAGGTGAAGTGAGTGTGGCACTGGCAGCTGAGGCTGGAGCAGTGTCTGTGGAGGTGGCAGCTCCTACTCAGCCCTGGGACACAGCACAGAAGAGCAGGGCCATTTCTCAGTCTCTAGAGCTTCAGTTACTGGGATGGCTTTGAGCAACATCAAGGCCAGGTTGGATGAGACTCTGAGCAGTCTGGTCTGGTGGAAGGTGTCCCTGCCACAGCAGGGGGTGGAACAAGATGTGCAAGGTCCCTCCCATCCCCAGCCATTCTGTGGTCAGGGAGCTCTCCTCATTCACCAGGACTGCCACCAGCCACCTCTGTTTACATCAGAAAGCTTTGTGTCCCTTTTCATGAGCAGTTGAACCCCATTTTTTTGGCTAGATCAGTGAGACACAGAGCTGGAGCCTTTTGAGGTTTGTGAGAGTGTGTGTTTTGATGGGTGCTAGTGGCCTGGGATGTGAAAAGCTCTATGTTCTGTTTGCATTTTGCCAACTTTACTGAAGTTACTTCCCATTCCCCTCTGAACAATTTGAGCAGTGCCAGTTTGGGCTGGAGAATCATCCTGGGTCTTTGCATGCACAGACACCCTCCATGGCTGGTCACAAAGCTTTACCTCCTTAGTGCTGGAAGCCAAGAGCCCTGTATTAAAGACAGAATAAAATGATGGATCTTTTATTATAATTTCTTGAAATTCCTTTGCTTTTATGGCTATTCTCCAAGTGCTAAGCTCAGGACTACTGGGTTGATCCCGGAGATGAGGTAAGATGGAGCTGAGCTGAAGTCCAAGTTGCTGCCCTTTGTTCCCTTCAAGCCTGGTGCTTTGTATGCATTGCTGTCCTTCCCTGGTTGGGTATTAACTGCGCTCACAATGCTGCATGGCTGGTGCTTGTTTGAGCTGGTGTGCTTGGAATGGCCACTGGGAATGCACAGGGAAGCATAAATCCTTTTGAGCTGTCAGCCTCCACCAGCCATGGGTGGGTGAGGGAGCCTTCCTTGGCTCACTGCCCTGGCTAATTAAAAATGAAATTTGCTGTTGTCTTCAGATTTTAATTCATGCTCATCCCTGAGGACGAGTGGAAGCCAGGTCTCCAGGCAGCTGCAGTGAAGTTTCAGAGCTGTCCATACATGGTATTCTAGAACAGGTACGCAGCTTAAAATTTGCTCACAACCCTGCCTTGATGTGCACTAACTTGCAAGCAGGTAGAAAGGCAAATTCCTGCTGTTCCTTAGGCAGGTTACCAGAGTTTGGAACTGATCTTAGTGGAAAGCATTTGTCTTTTAAACAAGGTGCAGCACAGAGCATTTCCTTACCTACCTGAAAGCATTACCAGAAATAAGTTGAGTGCACTTGACAGGTTAGCAAAATACTTTGAGACATTATCGTGACAACCTTTTCTTAAATTTGTTCTAGTTCTTAGTGTAATTAATGTACTGAGTGGTGTCAGGGTGCTTGGGGCACTCAATGCCATGTTGGTGTTGTTTTTCTGCCTGCTGTATTTGCAAGTGGTTCAGCTCAGCCATCCATCTAGTTAGCGTGGCATTTCTGAAAATTAATACCCAATAATTCCTCCCTGAACAAGTTGAGGAGGTGTCTGAACTCTTACTGCCTTTCTCTCCTGAGCTACAAGCCAAATGTTTTACAGAGATTATTTGCTGACCTGCCAGAGGCCTCATAACTCTGTGACACCCCATTTTGAGTGACTTTTGAAGGTGGTGTGCTAAGTGGTCATGTAGTTTGACCCCGTATCTCAGGCTGGGGGAAAGCAGAGGTTCATTCTGCTGGTTTTGTGGTCTCCTGGCTCAGCTGTGGATGTGCTGGGATGGAGATGCCTCGCCCCCCAGGCTGGTTGGAACAAGATAGTGGCAAAGGTTGATGTTGAGTGAGAAATGTCTTTGCTGAAGTGCTTCATGACAGAATTGAACAATCTTATTCCTTGTGTGAAGAGATAAGACCTTGCTGGACATGCAGTCAATCCTCTGGGCTGTTCAGGGTGATTTGCTGTGAAACAGTGAGTATGGAGTTCCTGTGGCTCAGTAAGGAGGGCATGGAGCAGGGCAGTGGGTTTCCAGAGTTTCTAGTTTTCTTTTTTAACTTGTTGGACCTTAAATTCACTTTGTTCCTGGAACATTGCCTGTAAATTCTGTCCAGGGATTTCAGTAGCTGATTTTATTGGGTTTGGGAGTAGAAGAGGAGCCTGCCTGGAACCAGGGACAAGCGGGTTTAGTATAAATGTGATTTTTGTTATTACTGTTTCTTTACACAGGAGCAATGTGTCCAGATTGAATGGCAAACCTGGCCTTTTAAAAACAAAATACCGAATGTTCTCATTATCTTGCTGCCTTTGTGAGCTGTGGCTGCCGGTGTTAGCTGAGCTGTTGGCCGGACAAAGCTACTCCCAGGCCCTCAGGCTGGTCCTGAGGTGCAGTCCCAGTGCCAACATTTGGATCTTGTCACTGCTGACATCACCACTTTATCTGCCTGCCTTTCCTTTGTCTTGGAAAGGAGCCCTGGCTGTCTCTGGCTGCTGAAGGTGTCTCTTGTATCCTGAAACAAACAAGAAACCGGAGATACCAGGTTGCTTTTTTACGGGTTGGACCCATCCAGCTGTGTGGAATGAGTGTATAACCATGACTTGCTTAGGGAGAACATGGCTCTTCAACCCAGCCTGAGTTTGTCTCGTTTTTTTGAAGCAGAGATTTTAAGATTTCAGAAGAATTTACTGTCTGGGTTATGATAAATTTATCCGATAAATTTACCCCGCAGGGTCGGAGGTTCGGGCCCGGACCCCTCAGGCTCCGGGGGCCGCAGAGCTGCGCTGTGGCCGCCAGAGGGCGCGCGGGGCCGGGCCAAGGCGGGCCGGGCTGAGGGGGGACAGGCCAGGGGAACGGCTTCCCGCTGCCCGGGCAGGGTTGGGTGCGATGCTGGGAAGGAATTCTTCCCTGTGAGGGAGGGGAGGCCCTGGCACAGGCTGTCCACAGAAGCTGTGGCTGCCCCATCCCTGCAAGTGTCCAAGGCCAGCTTGAACGGGGCTTGGAGCACCCTGGAATAGTGGACTGTGGCAGGGAGTGGAACGAGAGGAGTTTGAAGGTCCCTTTCAACTCAAAACATTTTAGAATTTTGTGAATTGCATTTCTGTAGGAGATTTCCCTCTCCCCTCCCTCCCCTTTTTGTGGGGGGTAGAAGAGACAAGCCCTGACGGTGCAGCCAAGCAGTGGCTGTGGACATTGGCTTTCATAGGCCGTGCAGTGAGGTCTGATTTGGCACCATGCTAGGCTCAGTGCCAGCATAGCAACCCTGGCCTAATTGGTGTAGCACAGCCTCCCCCTGCACTTGAAAGGTAGAATTTAATAGTGTTCTGCGCTCCATGAGAAAATCCCCTATAAAAACACATCGCTGTTCTTGTTCTCTGTTCCCCCACACGGTCGGAAGCAGCTCTATGTACTGTTTGCTTTGTGTGCTTTCCCTTTGCTTCCCCAGCCCCACTGCTCTAAGGGACTCTTTTCTTCCAAGGCGAGGTGAGCAGCAAGTCATGGCTTGGCAAGGAAAATCACTCCTGGAGGCTCTGTGGTGATCCTGGCTGGCTGATCAACTCCCTCTTCCTAGGAAGGCAGAGTTAGGCAGGGATCTGGGGCTGAACCTTGATCTTTGAGAGGACTATAACCAGCCTTTGTCATGTTTTTTGTTGAAATTCAACCAAAATGATGGAAAAACCTGCCCTTCTCCCCTCCAGCTCTTTGGTCTTAACATTAACTCTTGGAAACTGAAGTGGTGATTAGGAAAATAAACAAGGTCCCTTCCTGCAGGGGAAGGCAGGGGTTTGTTCTGCCCAAGCATTGTAGGTTGCAGGGGTTAAGTTACATTTTGCTTTGGGAGAGGAAAGGAAAATCTCTCCAAGTAATTAACTTAAGATGCTGACGCTAATGAAGGGACTTTCAAGGCTGGAACTCATGGTGGGGGGAGTGATGGGAATCCCCTGCTGATTCAATGACATTAGGCTGTAGGAGTGACTCCGCAATTATTAGGCTGAAATTATGTTGAACATGAAGTTAATCCTGTTATCTCTCAGATACTGAGCAAACTGAGTGCTCTGGATAACTCTAATGGGATTATGTGTGTCAGTCTGGCACCCTTGCCCTGTTCAGGGCTTCTTCTTATGTTCCTTTTCGGGATAAAGTATGGATCAGGCTTCCTAGAGTTAATTTTGGGAGATGGTGTCTGGGGCAGTGTGTTGCAGCAGTGCTGGGGTGGTTTTTTTTAATGAGTTTGACAATGAACAGCCTGTTGCCTTCCGAAGCCTTTCACTCCTCCACAGCAAGGATCCCTTAAGCCCATCCCTAAAGAGATGTTTAGGAAAAGAACTGAAGAGCAAGGAGTTAAAAAGGAGACTTCCCTGTGTCACACCTTCCTGGCATCCAGGATCTGCCATTCAGTGAGGTGATGTCATTCTGTGATGGGGACTACTCTGGGCCATCATATTTGCAGAGAATAATTAGCTCTGGCTTGAAAATCACATTTTGCACCCATGATAGCCTGTGGTGATTGTTCTAAACACAGCTGGGGTGGGGAGCTTAAAAGGGATTACGTGTATCTTGGTTTTAAGCAGTGGGATAAATTGCAAGGTAACCATTGTTAGGAAAACCCAGGAACCAAAATGATCCTGGAAGGACAGAAGAGCCATAGTGCATGTTCAGGCACTGACTGTGGCCTTTACAGCCAGGCTGTTTTCCTCTTGGGCACAGACCTCCAGACTGTGCTGGCCTGACTTCCAGGCAGGGTTTGAATGAGCTGGAGTGGTGTTGGTGTTGTCACTGCCAGCGCAAGCTCCAGCAGTGGCTGCAGCAGCACAGAACACAGAGGCTGAAGATGACCACGTACAGTGGAGAGGTGAAGCCCTACACCCCACTGAGAATAGAATTTGGGTTTCAAAGTAATGGAAAATGTTTTTCTCTGCTCATTTACCAGTAAAACAGGCCTCTTGGTTTCAGCATCACCAGAGTATAGAAGTGATACTTATCACCCCCACTAAAGGAGCAGATGTTTTTGTGCCAAACCAGAAATCTCCATAAATATAGGAAAGTTCTGTTATTAAAGGATAAGTCAGCTTTTCGTTCCCAAGCTTTGATTATCTCTCTTTTTTTGTTTTTTTAAGGGCTGATCTTGTTAAGAACTGCAGATTTTTTGGTGAGGTTTTATTTCTATTCTTTTCTGTTCCCTTGAGGAAGGTGAGAATTGTTTTGGAAGATCCAAGGTGCTCATTTACTGCAGAAACAGCCTTCAAGGTTGCTAATGACAGTGTCTGGGCTGTCTCAAAGAAGGCACCCAGAGGATGTGGGGGCTGGTATAGCCAAGGGGCCACCTGGGATTTTGGACCAGTTTAAGTGCCCAGAGGCCAGCCAGCCCTGCTGTTGATAAGGTGACAGATTTAGATGGCATTGCACTAGCCTATAATTCCAGGGACTTCAGGGGATAATTCTCACAGCAAAGGAGTCAGCACCTTCCACAAGCTTTTTGAGATAGGAATTCAGCACAAGCAGAAAAATCCCAAAAAATCCCAGATTTCAAACCCAAAGTGCACAGAGAAACAGTTCAATATTTGTCTTTATACACCATAATTTTTGTGTACCACACTGCTGCTGGTGCTCTACAGACACGGGATGAAGAGAGTGAGGTGAAACGAGGAATCTGGGAATGTATGAAGGGTTGTTCCTACAAGAGAGGGGCGCAACTCAGAGAGAAATAGCTTCCTACAATATTAGGATTCTGTATCTTCAGAACTGTTGGTGTTATCTCATCTCTTGAAGTTTCCTTTAATTCTATGAAAGGGCCTTGACACTGTAAACAATTCCCGTGGCATTGTCCCTGCACGCAAGTCAGTGGGACAATGCCATGTGAGTCAGTGTGATGCATAAACAGCATTGGCTTTGGGGGGGCTCAAGGTCTGTATGGTTTGGGGCCCAATCATCCTGTCTGACTTTTGTGCCTTCTTCCTGGATGGCTCTTGGTGCCTGTGGCTGCCACCACCTTGTTTTCCCGGGTTCTCTTGGTACTGGCAGAAAATAGGAGCATCTGGGGTTGGGATTTCAGGGTAAGGCTGAGGGGGCAGGTGGAGTGCTCTCATTTTGTTTTCAGCTCCTTTGGGCCTCCATAATTATCTCCCAGTTCCAAAGGGGAAGAAGGGGATGTTACGCTGCACCACCCCAGCACTGCTTTATTCACATTAGCAGCAATGTTTTACTCATGTTTCCATCTTCAGCCTGGCTGCTGCTCAGAGATACCTTGGTGGTTGAGCAAGGGTCAATAATTGGAGTGGAGATTCACTCCCTGTCTTGCTGATGGCTCTTGTCTGGATGTGACCTGAGGTCTGGCTGTGCTACTGTTTAGGGTGGCCCGTGGCAGATCTGTGCAACATAATTTGGGCAGATGCACTTCCTAAGCGTTATCTAGTTCCTGAAATAGAGAATAAAGCTTGTATCAACATGAATCACAGAGTTGATAAACTGGAATGGTTCCTCTTAGAGTTGTCTTCTTGTATTGGGCAAATATTTATCCACGTTGTTTCCAAAGGCATATTTGTGTAATAGAAGGAGGTCAGACCTGTAATTACCGGTTAGGTTTACTCTGGCAGAAATGGCTTGTAAAAACACAGTACAATTGAAAGGAAGCTTTTAAACCTTCTCTCTGTGTGTGAACCTAAAGCTGTGGTTTAAAATTTCAAATGTTGTGAGAGTTTTCAGTTGCAAGGGTACAAAAAGTATTTTCCTTGCTGAATTTAAATGCCCCAAGTGAAACTGATCCACCCTTTCTTTTAATTCCTGAACTGTGGCAGGGAATTTGGGTTTCTCTTCCAACTGTATCTGCGGGCGGTGATCAGAAGCTGAGGTTGTGTGCCAGACTTGTCTTGCATTTTAATCAGGAGCTCCTCGCCTAGTCAATAATTAAAGCAGAGCAGGTGCAGAAAATTGGGTGTTCCCCAAAAACTAAACCAAGGCTCTTTTGTAAGCTTCCCTGAGCAGAGCCAGGCGAGTGAGGGGTGGTAGGATGCCCTGGCACTGCCTGGCTTGTGCAGTAATTTGGAAAAAATGTAACTTCAGACTGGAGGGCTGGAGGTGTTGAAGGATAATTTGGATTATTGGTGCAGTGCAGCTGCTGCAAGCCCGTTGAGTTGGCAGGGCAGAGGTGTTTGCTGCAGTTTCAGCTTTGGGTATGAAGAACAAATCCATTTACTGAGATTTTTATGAAACGTTTAAAAGAGGAAACAACTTTTACAGAGGAATCTTGCTGCCTTTCTTTCCAGTTACTGTGTGGGCAGAGAGTCTTGCAGCTGAAGTTTGACATCTTGCAGGATTAGAGGTAGGAAGGGAAATTTGGGATCATGAGTCTGTGGACCTTGACCTGTACGCTGAAGACTAACGTAGAGTTAAATATACTCCTACCTCTTAGGATTAATTGCAATTTAATCTGAATTTAGATGTTTCATATTTACTGATATCTTTGCTGTTAGCTTTTGTTGTTAGCTGGCAGTGTTGTGCAAACCAGAGTTTGTCCCATGGGTTTTATAAGTGGCATAGATGTACTTACTCTGCTGGAGGACTAGTTTATGTTGGATAATGTCTGCACAGAGATGTAAAGTCTTAAGAGTTGGGTTTGTCCTGTAAGGCTGTTTGTGATGGATGTGACTGTGCAGCAGCCACGCTCTTGGGAAGAGCACTGTTTGCTGTGCTGGGCCAACTCTAAAAACTCATGCTGGGCAGTGCTTTGGAAGGAGGGGAATATATTTTGATTTTTTCATGCTCATGTTTTAAAGTAGGGGGCCTGAGGTGATGTCAGTTTATACGTTTTTCTCTGAGTATCTTGAGTTTTTGCTGCAGGAGAAGGTTAGACAAGAGTTAAGCTAAATGCCATTCCTGTTTCTTCTCTAAACAATGCAGTAATTAATGTAATTTTCTTCTCAGTGTTTTTGCTTAATGTGGTCCTAATAACGTAGCTGGAAGTGGTAGATGGGTATCCTGCCTCTTAATGCTTCCCTGTTGGGAACATGCTGATGCTTTGCTAATGCCTGGTGCTTTGCTGGAATGTATCCTATATGTGTGCTTCCTTTGGCTTCTGACCAGACTTTCTTTTAATGCTGCTTCAAGGTGCTCCAAAAAGTTGTTCATCAGCTTTGGAGTTTCCCTTGCCTCAAGATGGCAAAGCCATGAATCACCATAGTGATCAAATTAGGCTTAGTCAAGCTAGCCGAGATGTGACTGAATCTTTAATTTTGTCAAGATGACATTCCTCAGCATTCCCTCACTAGTAAACAAGAAGATACTTGGCCTGTGTTGTAATTGCAGGGAGTGGTGAGGAGACATTGATGGTGAGGCTTTTCCAGTACTGGCTAAAACTTACTTCCAATGGAAGTTGTATTTCCCCTGGAAAACAAGGCTGGGGGATATTTTTGCCTTAAGCTCCTCTGGGCTCAAAGCCCAGTTTAGTTTACAATTTTTTGAGCCCATTCCTTGTGTTCCAGCCACCTGCTGTGACCACAGGGCTTTCTAGGAGAGCGGCCTCACCTTCCCGAAGGTGGGGCTGGAAGTGCTGTCCATCAGCTCCTTGGCACAGCAGTCTCTTCCTCCAGCTGTGCTCCATCGTGGTCCACATCTGGACTGCTGTGGGACATGGCATGCTCACCTTTCCAGCGCATGGGTGGTGGCACCAAGCCCCTGACATGCTAGACCTGCTGCTCTTTGCTGTCTGAGGTGGAGCACCATGCTGACTAACTGGAATGCTCTGGGAAATAGGAATTTCCCTCTTGAAAATGTCACAGGAAGCATGAAGGAAGTCATGTGGTGTAGGAGCAGTTAGGTCCCATTTGTCTCATCAGAACCATCAAAGTCTGCAGGACGCAAACAATGTGATGCCAGCTGCCTTATAAATAACCCATTTTCCACTTCCACACTGGCTTTTCAGTCCATGTAAGGGGAAAGGAAGAGTGTCACGTTGTGCTCATTTGTTCAGAGTGACTCCCTGCCTGCTGCCCTCGGTGATGGCTGCACTGCTCAGAAGGCTTCATCTCTCTGGGCAGACACAGCTGTTATGTGAACATGTAAGATTTTTTCATTTTCTTGTTCTTTCAAAGCTGAAAACAAAAACTGTGGTGAAACCAAGCTGATTAGAGGGCTGAAGCACCTCTCCTGAGAGGAAAGGCTGAGGGAGCTGGGGTTGCTCAGCCTGGAGGAGAGCAGCTCTGGGGTGACCTAATTGTGGCTTTTCAGTACCTGGATGGAGCCTGCAGGAAAGGTGGAGAGGGACCATTCACAAGGGCCTGGAGTGACAGGACAAGGGGGCATGGCTTCAAACTGCAGAGAGTAGGGTTAGATGGGAAAAATTCTTCCCTGTGAGAGCCGTGAGGGAGTGAAATGGATTTCCCAGAGGAGCTGTGGCTGCCTCTCCCTGGAAGTGTTCCAGGCCAGGTTGGACGGGGCTTGGAGTAACCTGGTCTAGTGGAAGGTGTCCCTGCTCATGGCAGGGGTGAAATGAGATAGATTTTAAGGTCCCTTCCAACCCAAACCATTCCGTGATTCCATGAAACACATCCAGAGTCATGGTGCTGCCCTTTTTCTCCTCCCTGCCAGCCCTCCTGGTGAGGTGGTCCCTGCATGAGGATTTTAGTGGGTGCATCTCCCACTAAAGGAGTGAAAGAGCCTTTAAGGCCCTGTAGCTCCTGCTGACTCTGGTGATGAGCTCTGAAGGAAAACGCCCAGTATCACTGGTTTTAAACAGCTCCATCGGCAGGGATGGGATAATTCTGGAGTCCTTTTTAATGTTCCTGTGGCTGAATCATGGAACACAAATGTCTGAGTCACCCTGGGTGAATGTAGCATTTCACGTCAGTGTGAACTGAAATGTGAACAGCACTGCCTTTATTAGAGGAGCTAATATTGGGCTCATGGCTTTCATTAGATTTCAAAATGAAACAATACAGAAGAGTTCCTTTTACAATGTATATAAACAGATTATTAACATGGAAATACCAGGGGTTTAATGGGATGCTGGGCTGGATGGAGAGGAAATGAAACTTCAGAAGAAGGCCATGTATCCCATGTTTGAGTGTTTGCTGCCTGGTTTTTTTTTTTTTTATTTCAGCCATCTGCCTCTCCTTAAATCACATAAAATTTTCATCTAACTGGCGTTTCTTCATTACTATATTTTAAAAGGAAACGCTGAAGGGACAATCAGCTGTTTCCCATTTTGCTCTCCTTTAGAAAGCTCTGCTATTCCAACTTCTTCATCTTAAAAAAGTCATCACCTGTCCCTGAGGAGTAAAACAGTTGCTCTGGTTTCTTCTGGTTACTGTGCAGCGAAGTCAGATGGTCTTTCTCGTTATTAAGGGAATTTTTGCCTTTTACTACTCTTCCTTGCTTAATTGTGGGCTTCCTTTTATCCTGGATGTCCAGTGGAATGAGGGCAGGTTGCTTTGTCCTGTATTTTTCTGCAGTGGTGAAATAAAGCCCCCTGAAAGCAGAGGGTTTCTTAGGAGCTGCTCTCATGCTCTGACTTCAGGCTGCAGCTGAGGCAGGAACATTTTTTGGCATTTTGTTTTCTGGGACAGAATTTGCACCTTTCCTTTCAGATGTGGAGCTGAAGGATGGGTTGCTGGGTTTTTCTGGCCATGAGTTCCCTTGAAAATAATGATGCTGGTGTTACTTTTGGATTTGTGGTGCTCTGTGCACCTTGTCAGCTGTTTTCTGGTGGGGTTTTGCTTTCTCCCCCAAAAGAGGAGAGAGTGGCTGGTACTCCTGAATGATGCTTAAGGCCAGAGCCAGGTGCAGTTTGAAACACAGATTTGTATCTCTTTGCTCCTTGAGAACCACAGCCCTACTTTTAATGAATAAAGATTTCCCTGCTCCTCTGTTGTAGGGTGTATGGGGAAGAGGAGTTGTAGGTTCACAGAAGTCCTAACCCAAATTATAATGATAAATGAAGGAATCCAAATGGACATATTTAAACTTTGGAGATCTTTTATTGTGAGGCAGATGGCTGAGGGGGATGTTTGTTACCTTAACCATCAAGCTGTGACACATGAATAGAAACTAAGCTTTTACTTTCCTTGTTAAATTTAAATTTTCCATTGTTAAATTTAAATTACAGGAGAAGACACGCTTCCTGGTAACTTTAGTGGAGAGGGGAATTGCATGAAATTGTATTTTTATATTTGGCTAGATGCATATCAGCTCAGGCTGTCTTTGAAATTCCCTTTGCTCGGGGGTAATGCAGCTCCCACAGCACTCAGAGAAGTGGCTGTCTCATCCCTGACTGCCTTAGTTTGTGTTTAGCTGGCACAGGTAGGCTGTAAATTCCTTCATCCCGTTTTGGGAGGTGAAACCCCTTGTTGTGTTGCTGTGCACTGATTCTCCAAGCCCATCCCTGAGAAGAACACTCTGCTCTCCTTCTCGCTCCCAGCTTTTCTCTCTTCTTGCTGAACTGGATGGGAGGAAGGAGCGAGGGGTGTTGATAATTTGGATTGTGCAGCTCAGTGGCTGGATCCTGGCTGGCTGTCTCCTCCCCTTCCTGAGCTTCGCCCTAGCCAGCTCGGCTCTGGAATGACAGGCATTCCTGTGTGAAGGGAGCTGGCACGGACACTTATTTATGAGAATCAAGTGCCCAGCCATGGGGCGCAGGGCGAGCAGGACCTGTACTGGACCGTCGGACACTGTGGCCTGAGAGCTGGGAGTCGCCTCCTTGCCAGCCTCTTTCCTCATCCAGAGTGTGGATTTACCGTTTAAAGGGTGAAGTGTTCTCAGCCTAGACTTTTCCTCTGTTCTCCTCCCACCTCTTCCCGGAGAGTGCTCTGAACAGAATCCCATGGGGCAGCCGCACTTCTCGAGACCGGTAAATCCAGGTGCTTTTGGTGAGTAATGCAGGACAGGGGAGACCAGGGAGCTGTGGGGCTGCAGCAGGCCAGCACTGCAGGTGAAACTGAGGAGCTGGGAGGAGTGGAATGTGGAACTTGTGTAACCTGCGCCCAACTGGGGAGAGAAACCAGAGAAATAACTCCATTTCCTTCCTTTCTTACTGATTACACATGCACTCACTGTGCAACGTGTTCTGTGGTCTTCAGACTGGCTCCAAGCTGCTGTTTTAAGGGACAGCCTCTGGCTGGCATGGATTCAGGGATACTACCTTTGCAAAGCACTTGGACAGTGGGAACATTCACCTGCATGGGGCAGGAGTCAGCCCCGAGAGTGAGCCGGGACCAAAGCCACCAAGAATTGCCTCCCTGTGATTGATGTCACCCATCTTTTGGGGCAGCTACACCAGTTTTGGGGGGAGAAGGGCTTGGCAATCATCTCCCTGCTTGTTTTCCCTCTCCATTGTGAAGTATCTCAGTAACAGGCTGGGGAAAACACAACTGTGTAAGCTCTAGGAGCAGCCCCACGTCCCGAGCCCTGTGTGGGGTCGGTCGTGGGTGCTGTTCCCAGCACTGTGGCTGTGAGGAGGCACTGGCTGTGAGGAGACTTTCCACATCCCACTGTTGCCTTTCTCTCATTCCCACTTGCTGTTAGCTGGCTGGGCTCAGTTGTTCACCCTCATCTGTAAAGTGGAATTTTCTGATTTTCAGAGAAGAAATGGACATTGGCAAGATACAGACTATTATTTTCATTATTTTTCACTTCTGTAACTTTGAGCCCATCAAGCATTTCTAGGGATCAGATGGAAACAGTGATTCTCTTCCCCACCACCAGTTCACTCCAGCTAGTCTGGTTCAAGAGTTGCTAAAAATAATATGATAGAGTGGAAGGGAAGTAAAACTTCAGTTGTCTTTGTACTGTGGAGATTAACAGCATCTTCTGCTTGGATTTATTCACTGTTAGAAGCTGACCTGGTCAGTCTTGGGCTCTTTCTCTCATCAAATGCCAAGAACAGTGGTAATTTCCAGGGAAGTGGGCTTGGTGTAATGATATTGTGCTTTCTGGAGACTGGGGCCAGCAGACCCGGTGTTTCCTCAACTGCTCATTTGCTCCCTGAAGTCTTTTTTCATGACACAGCTCTCAGGGTTCCTACTGATTAAATCTGGAACTTGAAGAGATGGTTCTTGCATTAACTGTGTCAGGATGCTGTTAAGGAAAGTCCTGTGAAGATTATGGTGATTAGAAACATACAAAACACAGGGAAGCTGAGGGCTGGGACTGTTTGAGGCTGTTTTGTGACCACAACCTTTCATTCCTTTAAGGTCAGGATTCACGTCTTCCCTGGACGATTCAGGAAAACACAGCAAGTTTTTAAAGCTTTTTTAGCGAAGCTTAGAAACATTTACCCAAAGTGCTTTTTGGATACTTTTAACAGCATTTCACTCAAAGAGTGTTTGCTTTTTGAGTTGTTGCTGTTTGCTTGGAAGCTTCTCAGATTCTTGACTGCCCTGCTGGACACAGCAGGGTGGAAAAGGAGTTGGGTTCTTTCCAGCCAGTGCATCCACAGCGTGGTGGCAACAAGAAGGCTTGTGGCAAGTGCCTTGGTGCAGAAACTCCTGGCATTTGTGGGGATCCTGTAGTAGCTCCTACAAGAAGAGATGGATCAGGTTCTGAGTGAACTCTGGTTTGTGGATGGAAGGAATCTGGCCCAAGCTCTAAGTTTTGGAGCAGGTGGCAGATCACCACAGCCACTTGCTGCGGGTGGGAGAGACCCGCTGTGGCTAGCTCCTTCCACTGAAATGGTTTCTCTGTTTTGGGAAAAAAAAAAAAAGACTGGGGTCACTCAACACCACAAGATGCAGTGGAAAAGGAGCTTTTTTCTGCATGAAATTTAACTACAAGATTGGAGCAAAAACATATCTGCAGGGGAGGGTTGGAAGGACCAGGTGGCGAGGCAGAGAAATAGGGAATTGCATCCCAAGTTGCTTGGCACTGCTGGAGCTTCCTGCCTTCTTGTGTGTTCAGGCTGTGCCAGTTTTGTGACGTTTCCCTAGATTATTTCAGTCTAAACATTTTGAGATCTGCTGTTTTAAACAGCTCAAATTCACCTGCTTGTTTGGATAGAATGAGATCAGAACAGCTTAAGTGTTTGGGAGAGGGGATCTGAAATGGCAGGAGGCTCTGGCTGGGAAGCAGCTGGGGCATCACGCTGTCCCTGGACCAGCTGGATTCTGAGCTCCAGGTGTTCCAGGCCATCCCCTCTGGGAGCATCAGGCAACGTGCTGAAGTTGCAGCATGTATTTTGTTCCTGATTTTTCCTCAACCAGGGTTCTGTTGGAACATTAAGCCCAGCATCGAGCTGCCAGGGTGGGCTCTGTGGGGCTCTCCCAGCTCCGGGTAATTTTTCCAAAACGTGGACTGCCACTTCCAGAAGGGTTGAACAAGGTCCTGCTTTGGTGTGGGGTCACTTTAGGGACCTGCCAGCTGGGAGTCTCTTGACCTTCTCACGAGGACTCTGCTGGCTTCACCCAGGGCTGTGTGACCTCATTTCACCTTTTCCATGTATTTAAAATGGGTTTTCCAGCCTGGCACCATGGTGAGGGTGAGGCTGGTCTGTTGGACACAGCCTTGCTGTTGGCCCAGGTCGGGTGAAGGCATCAGATTCCTGATGCTTCCCACACTTCCCTCCAAGTCTGGGTCCTCTTTTTTTGCCTTATTTCATTCCCCTAGCATGGCGCTGTGGTTCCTTTCCGGTTTTCCAGTGTGGATAAGGAGGGGTTTCCCTCTTGCATTGCAAAGCCGCTTGAGGACCCTTGTAGAGCACAGCAGGAGGAGGCACAGCCTCAGCAAGGTGGATTCTCTGCCCTCACAGGGAAGAGATGTCCTCTCTGCGCCATTTCATGGAAATTTGAGCTGGAAATGGGCTGTGAATGGAAGGGAAGGTCCATTTTGGAGGGAGTGTGAGCACTATCTAATGTGAACAATCACTGAACAATAAGGTTATTTGAATGCAGATCTGTAAATCTCACCTCCAGCTGCTGATCCACCCGCTCATTAGTCCTCAGTGTCATAATTGCTTCACAACAGACTGCTTTAGATGTCTATGTCCCTGTGGTAATTGGGGATGGGAAAAGGAAGAGTGCTGTGGAAGGGTAGGATAGGCTCTCCTGTCATCTGCACAACAGGACAGAACGTATCCCAGTGAGGATCAGGGAAGGAACTGCTTTCCTGGCTTCAGTGTGAGCAGTGGGCTGGAATGGTCTCAGAATGTTTAGTAACATGTCAAGTTTTATTCTACACAGAGCAAAAGGGTGGTGGAAATTATTTGGACAGTATTGGGTTCTAGTGTGCAGGTCTCCCCCTCTTGCGTGGCTGCTTTTGGACATGGAACTGATTATAAATGAACAAAGCCAAGTGTTTCCATGCTGGAGAACACCTGACTCTCAGCAGGAGCCTGTGAGCAGTTGTAACACGGCCGAGGGAGCAGTGAGGCAGAGCAGCAGGACCGGGTGATTTGCTCTTGATGTGAAGGTCTTGTGAAACCTCCTGAGTTCACCTGCGTGGTTGCAGCTCTGGCAGTGGAACTCCACCCTGGGAAGGTATTTGCTTTGACAGCTGGACCTGGGCTGCAGGAGCTGCTGGAAGAGGTTCTGGCAGGAGTAGTCACATGTGGGTTCTCCCCACCCTCTCTGCTCTGAGCTGCTCCTCCTTTGGAGGTACCGTGTGTCTCCTGCAGTTTCGGCTGGTCCTTTCATGTCCTGTGCTCCTCCGTGGCTGTTCTGAGGGGACAGTGGCAGGGGAATGCTTGTCATTCTCCTTCTGACTGGAAATGGAGACATTCCAGGGTGCTGAGGGCTCTTCATTAATCCTTGGAGCTGATGGTTGAGTTTTCTTTTAATAACTTACTTCTCTTAGTGCAGCACTCTGACATCTTGGGTGGTAGGCAGTACATAAGTGACATTCCTCAGAGCAACTCAGGGAAGGGGTGGATATAAGGCAAGCTTGGTACTGCTGCCTTCAGCACTGTTCTCCTTGGAAAGGTGAGGGAAATGCCTTTGATAACACTTGGGCTTCAAATTCCACCTCCAGCCTGTGCTTGGCAAGTGCTCGTGTCTGCCTGGTGAAGTTTGGGAGTGCTCTGTTGAGCACAGTGAATACTGCTTGTTAAAATTGCATGTACAACTCCAGGGCTGCAGTGCTCCTGTCTCCAGTGCTGAAGCTGAGGGATTCTGGCTCTGGAAATCCTGCCATGGAGTGGGCACCAGATGGCTTCACTTTCAGCTTGTGCGCACTGATTTGGTTTTTTTTGCAGGCAGTGCTAGATTCTGCTCACTGTAAGTGCTTCTCTGTGTTCCATCAAACACCCCAAAACAGCAACATCAGGCAAGGCAGGATCAATAGTCCCCAAATAAGTGTTTTGTGCTCTGGCTCTGCTTCAAAAGTGGGGTTTTTTTTGAGTTGGGGATGGGGTTTTTTTTGTTTGGTTTTTTCACATGTCCCTTCCCACCTCCGTGTCCTTCTTGTGCTGCTCTCCAGAGACTCCTGTGCAGTAGGTGGAGCACAGGCCTGTATTGTGTCGCTTTCCTGTGGAGTTGTTGCTCTTGGCCAGCTTTGCTGCCCTTATTTATAGAAGGAAAATCAGAGAGGGGAAAATCTAGCACATCAAGCTGCTGGAATGGGTCTGGTGATTTCGGGGTGCAGACAGTTGTGAATGTCAGCTCAGCGGGCTGGAAGGTGTTTGTGGTCATGAACTTGTGCCCAGCACCAGTTGCTTCCAAATGAAGATGAGAAAATGTAGGGAAGTGGTTTGTCTTCATGGGCAAAGGTGTGACACTGCAAAATTAAATTAATATGTGGCTGAGAGAACTGGGGGGACTCAGCCTGGAGAAAAGGAGGCTCGGGGGGACCTTCTCACTCCCTCCAACTCCCTGACAGGCAGGTGCAGACAGGTGGGGGTCAGGCTCTGCCCTGGAGAACAAGGAACAGAACAGGAGGAAACAACATCACGTTGTGCCAGGGAAGGTTCAGGTTGGACATCAGGAGGAATTTATTTGTTTAAAGAGTTATCAGTCCCTGGCACAGTCTGCCCCATCCCTGAGGGTGTCCAAGGAACAAATGGACATAGCACTCAGTGCTCTGGTGACAAGGTGGAGGCTGTTCACAGATTGGATTCAACAATCTTGTAGGTCTTTTCCAACCTTAATGATTCTGGGGTTCTGTAATCTTTGTCTCATCAGGAAGGCCCTTACCAGTTTCCCTTTGCCCTGTTTATGCTGGGAAGCCCACTTGTGTCTCCCCAAGCTGATGTGAGAGCTCAGTGGAGCCACAGACAGTCTCGTTCCCTTTTCTGCATGAACATGTGCCACCACGCGCAGGGTGGGGTGGGTTGGTGGGAGATGGGAGCTGTTACCTGCAGCACAGAAGTAAGACTTTATTCTTTTCCTTCTTTTCTGTGCAGCTGAAGATGTGGATCACGCCCCAAGTGATGCCAGCATGGGGGTAGATGTTTTGGAATCAGGTGACACCACACCTCCTACAAAGAGGAAAAGCAAGTTCTCAAGCTTTGGCAAGATTTTCAAACCCTGGAAGTGGAGGAAAAAGAAAAGCAGTGACAAATTCAAGGAGACTTCAGAAGGTAAAGTAACAGGGGCTGGGTGGGTGTCCCTGCCTCCATCTATCTGAGAAGGGCTTGCTGTCACAAGCCTGAGTGCTGACATGTGTGAGAACCAAAATGGGACTTTGGTGATGGGCTGGCACCTGCAATCTCTTCAGAAACACCTTGCTATGGAGCTGTAGTTTCAGGCAGATTAATTCCTTTCTTTCAAGGAAGTTCCCCAAGCAGCTGTGGGGAGGGAGGGTTTGCTCCACAATCAGCAGTGCAGTGTGAAATGCAGGTCTGAACATGCAGTTCCTTCTCTCTCCTCTTAATCTATGCAAAACCAGTGAAATTTGAAGCCCTTTTATTTCCTCTAGAGAACCTCTTTAAAAGAAAAAAAAAAAAAACAACCTTCTTGAACTTCAAGCTTGCTCTGTTTTCTGAGTGCTTTTTTTCAATTTAATATCAGTTTTAGAACGAAAGATTTCTATGCGAAAGCCAAGAGAGGAGCTGGTAAAAAGAGGGGTTCTGTTGGAAGAGCCTGAGCAGGGTGAGTCTGCAAATGAACTTCTGTCTGTGTCTGTGTGGCTGATCTTCCTCTGGCCAAACCTCACCCTTGGGAGACAAATTTAGTGGCTTTCTGCTGAAGTAATTCCTGTCTGCCTTACCCTTTTCAATGCTCTCTCTTGTCTGTTTTCCCACCTGGGAGGAAGGCAGCCTGCTCAGGGAGGAAGATGGTGCTGAGGAAGTGCAATGCCTGTCTGGGACACCTTCCTGCAGGGAGGGAGGGCTGTGCTGTGGTCACTTCCCATCCCGTCCTTCTCTGTGTTCTGCTCCAGATACCTTGTGCTGTCCTGCCAGCCTCTGCTGTCACACTGTCACTCTCCATCTCCTGCTGTTCCAAATGGGAGAGGTACTGCCCCTGGGGCTCAGGCTGGGAGAACAATCAGAAATGGGAGAATTCTGAGCTGCTTGGATAGGGGCATATCTTCCAAGAGATGCTTCATGGTATGGTGTCATAGTCACCACTAGGCATATTAAAGTTTGCACTGCTGTCTAGGAAGTCTTATCCCCTTTTCTTTCATCTTTGGTGTCTACAAGTTGGGATCATGCTGCCAAAATAAGTTGTCAAATCACCATCCACTCACCTGACTGGGATTTGTGTGATGTGGAAAAGTGGTGAGGAAAGTTGGATCATGCTGTTCCTGTCTCCCTTGCTAAAAACTTTGGATAACCAGAGGCAGTTGCTGCCATATAAATCTGTCTCATCCCTTGAGTTTCAGCCCTGGCTGGGGAGGAAGATCCCTCTTGTTGCTGTTTGTGCCTGCTGCATTTCAGGGAAGGGCAGTGAGTGAGCGAGGCAGCGCCGTCTACCAGCTCCTCACAGGGGCCAAGGCTGCTTCTTGTGGAAAGGAAATCTGGGAAGCTTCTGAATAACACCAGGTTAGGGAAGGGGAGGTAGCCCTTTGGAGGGAGAGGAAAGGTGAGGAGGGCAGTGGAATAAATTACCAAAAATCAGAACAGCAGAGTGTGCTGGGGTCTAGCACCTGGAGAGCATGGATGCCACACACTCCAATTCCTTCAGAGATGGCAGACTGAATTGAAAAAGATTTTTAATCAAATGGGTGATGTATTTACTTAAGTTTTCTTGAGTTGAAATTCAGTCCAAATGGGCAATTTCCCCTTAGTGGTAGGTGCTGAGTCTTTTTTTGAGAGTAATACTGTCAAAAATTTGTCCTGTCAGGGCAATTACCAAGAATGGTGGAGTATTTCCTCATGGGGATTAGGAGTTTCAGGACCCTCAAAAGCATGGGTTGGATTGGATGGGGTCTTTTCCAAAAAGAGGTCTTGCTTTTAACACTGGGAACCTCCATGCTAGAATTTGTAAAAGCAGAAATAGTCAAAGTGAGCTACATAAAATTCTAGGGCTGTGTCATTACATCTGATTAAAACAAAGGTAAAGTGAGGAAATCTGCCTTGCTGATGTTTTGGGTTGAACAGTGATTTTTGTGCCAGATTCAGGGTAGAAACAAGGAAAACAGAGGTGCTTCTGCTAATCTGAAGACTTTATGAAAGTCCATTATTGCACGTGGAGTAGATGACTCGGCTCATGTTGGAATCTGCACTGCAGCAGGGAATTGGTGACTGCTCTGTGATGGAGGGTGGATACAAAAGCTGCTGGAGATTTCTGACTTCAGTTACAGCTTCCTTGCGCTGCAGCACAGCACTGGGCGCACTAATCTGTAACACAAGAGCAAGGACAGGGCAGGGAGAAGAAAAACCCTTGATAGCATACAGTGCTGTGTGATTTACTCACTGAAAATGAAATCAAGGGCTCTCAGCTCCAGCTGGTTGGGTTGCTGTGCTGTCCTGTGCAGAAGGTGGCTGAAGCTGTTTCAGAAGCCAGAAGGAAGTTGGTGTGACTCCATGGTGGTTGACTCAGCTCAGCCACCTCTCCCCTGCCTTCTCAGTGTTTTCTCTTTGCTTTTCTGTCCTCCCATCCCCTTGCAGATGGTGAAGAGCCAGAGAAGCTGAACCCACCTGCACTGAAGAATGGCCACACTGTCCCCATTGGGGGCCCCGGGGTCTGTAACCTGCCCAGCCAGGAGGAAGAGGCCACAAAGCCACCCAGCCTTAGGAAGCCTGTTCCAGTGGAGGAACCAAAGAAGAGGCAGGGTAAGAAACCAGTCGTGTGCAAAATCAGGGCTTTACATTCTCCTGTAACCAGTTCTGAATTCTCATCTGATCCTTTCCCACCCTCTGTGGGCCCCTCTGGTGCCTTAAACCGAGCTGCCTCCCTTTGCAGGCTCCTCCAGCAGCCACCCTGGGCCTGAACTGGAACCACCTCAGGAGCCACATGTTCCCAGACAACCTCTTCTTCCTCCAAAAAGACCTCCCTCTACTTCCCAGGAGGCAAACGAGGTACAGGCAAAGGATCCAACACCTGCCAGCAGCACTGCAAGAACTGCCCCCTTCAGCACAGCCCCCACAGCAGCAAAGACAGTCAGTTCCACAGCTGCCCCTTCCCCAGCCCCCAGGACTCTGCTCCCTGCTCCTGCCAGTGCCAACACTATTGCTCCCACCAGTACAACCAGCACAGCCCCTGCCAAACAGCCTCCCATCCCTCCTCCCAAACCTGTCAACAGAAACAGCAACTCACTAATAGGTAAGTGACCCCATAAACTGTTTTTTGTACTCAGAGATGTTCTGGAGCCACTGCTCCAAGGCTCTCTTCCCTTCTTAAGGGAAGATTTTTAGTTTCATCAGAATGTCTGACCGTCTTTCCTGAAAATAGTCCAGTTTGGACTCAAATCTGCCCGTGTTTAGCCAGGACACACGTGTTCCAGGAACAGTGTAATTACTGGAGTCTTCTGCCATGAGCTGTCCAGTCTGTTCCCAACAGCTACCTGCAGGAAGGAATCCCTGCCTGCCTCTTCTTCGTCAGCTCTGGGAGACAGTGTCTGAATGTTGATGCTTCACTGGGGACTGGGCTTGGGGAATGGTGGATGAGGTTTTGTGGTTAGTGACAATTCCTTCTTTCAGCTGCTTCTGGGGGATAAAAAAAAACAAAACCAAGAAACAAACCCAAAGAATCCCCATCGCACCAGACAATGTCTGGTGTGGCTGTCACTGCCAGGCCATGTGGTTTCCACTTAGGGCAGGAGCTGTTAGGGATAATTCAGACTTCCCTGGTTATACTCAGGCAGCTCCTCTAAGGTCTGTGGCTGGGCTGTTGACATATGAGTCTTGTTCCTATGTCTTGTTCCGTGGATAAATCAGCTCAACTGTAATTTGAACTGAATCTTCCCATTTAGAGAATTAAATGTTTTTATCTCTGCATTTTTTTCCAAGCAGAAGACTTGGTGAGAGCTTCTTAAAGCTCATTTAATCTCTGTTCTCTGTGGGAGCTCTGGGGATCTTAAAGATGCAATTTTGAGAGTTGGTATGACTTCCGTGCAGCAATGGCCTGTTGGCGTTTCAGGCAGTTCTTTCACAGACACCGCCTAATCTTTGGACAGGGTTAGCAGAGGTTAGCACAGATCAGGAGGGAGGCTCCTGAGAAGATCAATCTGACAGGTTTGCACTGTTATCACAGAAACTGGAGGTGTTATCCAGGTGTGGTTTGAGAGGCAGTGCTGGATGTGCAAGTTGGCATCTGACATAGCCTGGGCCACTGCTTTCAGTGTGGACAGATCTCTGCTCTGCTTGGGGCTCACCTTGCTGTGGCAGGTTTTACAAGTGACCTTGGTATGGTATTAACAACCCCCATGTGCCAGACCAGCTTGATTAGCCTGACCATTCTTGAGCACTCCATGAAATACCTTCTTGTTTTCTTTAAGCTGCTTGCACACACTGCAGGTGGCATTTGAAATGCCCCAGCTCTAATTAGAGGAGGTACTTGTGGAACAAAAAATGTGGCTGGAAACAGCAGTGTGTCCAAGGTGTTTAGAGCCATCCTGCCTCATCCCAGGCAGCATGGGCTGGGCTGGGCTGGGAGCAGCTGCAGGCTGTGCAGGGGAGAAAAGAACCAGCAGTTCTCTTTTGTTCCCTGGGTATGAACACAGATGTGGAGGAGGCTCCACAGCCCTCTTGTCTGGCACAGTGGACCTGGAGCTGTGGTGTTGCTGTGTGAGCCTTGTGTTGTCAGTGTTGTTGAACAGCAGGAGTGGAATTGGCTTTCTGAGCTCTCCAAGGGTCTTTGGTGCCTGCTCTGACTGCAGGGGTGTCCTTCTGTGCCACTGTTACAGCCTGAGGTTTGGGAGGGAGTTACTGTGCAGGTCACCCCTTTGTCTGTCCCCAAGATGCTGACTGCCTTAACAGTTCTGGTGTCTCAAGCAGCAGCTTCCTTCTGCCAGTTGCTCGCTCCCTTTCAAATTTTGCTCTTACCCAGAGGTGCCTCAAGCCTGGTCCTGCCAGGCTTGAAGCACTGCTCAGGAGACACTGGAGTCCCTTGGGCAGGAGCTGAGGACACTCTATTTTGCACAATCTGGCCCTTAATCTACAAGGGGAAAGTCTAAAAATGCTAAGCATCTCACAAATGTGCCCACCTCTCTCCAGTTATGTGGCCTTATCTTGGGGAGCTCTCCCACGTGCAGCACCCTCTCATGGTGTCTGCACCGCAGAATCCCCCAGCTCTGTTCTGGGGCATCCATGTGTCACCCCCCCGCTCCAGGGGGATGTGTAGCAAGTCTCAGCTGCTTTAGGCAAAGCCTCTACGAGCCCCAGAAGCCGTGGATACGTGGATGTTAAAAACTGCAAACTCCTAAAGCAGCAGTAGTCTTTACTGCTGCAATTTCCCTAGGAACAGAGGGGGGTTTGAGGATCCTGTGACTGCCCACTGCAGGCATTTTTCATGTCTCTATTTCTTCATCTCTTCTCCATCAAGTGACAAATATTTAGGACTAAAGACCTTAGGTATCTTTTGAAGTTTTTCTAGTTACTTTTTAGTGGCAGATGAGTTTATATGCAGCTTAAGGAACAGAGTTCAGAGGGTTTAAAGCAGAACCTCATCCTGAGGATTGCTGGCAGTGGGGTGTTCTTGGGCTGGGTCTGATGTATAAACACGGGGGGAAGCACACTGCTGCCTGCAGCTGTGCTGATTTTTGCCTCTGAGCAAAAAATAAGACATTAAGACTTTTTGAGTCTTCCCAAGAGGTTCTTTAATGTGCAGGGGAGCCGTTAACACAACTGGAGTCTGGGGGGTCCTGGATGTCTTGGATTCCTTTTATGCTGTAAATACAGCCATAAAGTGCCCACATAACTGCATTCCTGGGCAGGCTCCTGTGCTGTCTTTCAAGGGCTGGTGCCATTTCTCTCTCTCTCTGAAGCAGCAGGATGGACAAACCTGTCTCAGCCTGCTTGGTTTTGGCTGCTCACCCAAGTCTTACTTTTGCTTCTGGAAGGACAAACTAGGGCCTTGTAACCTGGCTATTTCTGGTATGATACTCCAGTAAAAAGTAGCAGAGAATGCTTAATCCAGTGCTCTGAGTGCATTGCCATGCTTTTTCCACACTGGTGAAGGTTATCTTGAAAATGCCCTGTTAAACATTGTGGCTTTTGTGGTTTTTATTTTCAGCTGAATTTTCCCAAGTAATGACCAGTGGTACAGCCTTGTCCAAGCCTTCCCCTCCTCTCCCTCCAAAGAGAGGCCTCCTGCCTAACAACACGTCAGAGGCTGTCACCTCTAAGCCCCCAAATGACAGGACAGTGACAGCAAGTCGCCCTGCACCGATTCCAGTGCACATGACCTCAGCTTATCCACCACCTTCGCCCTCGCCGCCGCTGCCCACCCACACACCCCCTGAACCTCCACGCGTGGCCCTGCCCACCTCCACCCCTGTCCCAGACCCACCGTGCTCCCTGGACTTGCCCAAGGAGACTCCTCTGCCTCCTCCTCTTCCTGAAGAGTTCAGGTCCATGGAAGTGTTGAAGAGGACAGCAGAACAAGGCTTTGGTGAACCCCATATGCTGCCTCGCTTGCCTCAAATCCCACTGCACATTCGTATCCAGCAGGCTCTGGCCAGCCCTCTGCCTGTCACCCCACCTCCCGAGGGGTCCCACAGGGCTCACTCGTTGCTCTTTGAGAACGATGGTTTTGGAGAAGACAATGGCACCCTAGGGAGGACAAGATCCCTGCCTGTCACCATTGAGATGCTCAAAGTGTGAGTACTTCCTTATATGTGTGCTGGCTCTCCCAGCTCCTGCAGTGCTGGGCAGAGCTTAGGTCTCTGCTGAAACCATTTTCCCTGTTGTCCAAATCTGTGTTTCAGGCTTTTAAGAGCCAGAGCATCTTCTCCATGAAATTACCCCTGGCTTTGGGATTTTCTTGCTCACAAAGGGAAATGGGTTCCAGACTACAAACACAGGCTGATGCAGGAATCCAGGCCTGGACTGTCTATAACTGCACCAAGACCAAACAAGGTCCCGGATTCCATCCATCTGTGGCCTTCCTTAGCCTTTCATTTTGCTAAACATAAGTGGGAAAAGAACTGTCTTGTGTTATAGCAGAGCTGAATCTCCAAGTCACAAAGCAGTGGGATCAGAGGGCAGTTTGGTTCTGCAGAACCTGCCTCTGTCCTTTCCTCGGTCAGAGCTCCCCATGCTGTGAAGACAGGGGACGGTGTAGGATCCTGCAGTGGCTCTTGCACCTCTGGTTTCTGGGCCTCCCTGAGGAGAGCTAAGGGCATATTGATTCTAGGGGTATTCTGCAGGCCCTGTGCCAAGCGTTCAGAGGTGTAATAGCATGCCTTTCGTTAGTCCAGACGATGAGGAAGAGGAAGATGATGACCAGGAAGAGGAACAGAATTCAGGTCCTCGTGTGTATATTGGAGATGTGCCATCTGTCACAGTCATCCCCAAACTGGTACCCCAGGTCCTCCCGGAGGAGCAGGAAGGAGATGAAGGGATGAGCGACTCTGACTCCGAGGGGCCCATCCTGTATAAAGATGATGAGGATGAGGAAGAAGATGAAAGCCATAACAGTAAGGCTTTGACATTGCAGGTGTCATTTTTATTGCTCTGCTGAACTTGTGCCTGGCTGTACTGAGATCTGGATCAAAGCTCTGGTTCCCACAGCGCCTCAAAGCAGCTGGTTCTCGGTTGCATGATGTAGCACATGTCCTCTGCCTTGCTTTTTCCAAGGCTCTGCAGCCAAACCCGTGCAGTCACCTGAGTGCACCCCTTCAGTTCCTGATGGCTCCTGTGACAGCCTGTGCTGTCCCAGACCCTCAGGTAGGATAGCATTAGGTGAGCATGTGGTGTCACACAAAAAGTGCTGGCTGCTGCTGCTGTGCAGTGAGTGCAGAGCTTGGGAAGAGCAAGGAGAGAGGATGGCTCTCCCTCAGGGAGAGCGCGACTCCCTAGAGCACAGGGCTGGGGTTGCTGTGGCAGGCTCGGCAGCCTTGAGCTGATCCTGTGCTCTCCCTCCCCACAGGCACACTGGCCAATAAAGTGAAGAGGAAAGACACGCTCGCTATAAAGCTGGGGAACACAACTGCACCACAGGAGGAGAAGAGCATCTTCCCTCGGAAGAGCAAGGAGGAGTGGAACGAAATCCGTCACCAGATTGGGACAACGCTGATCAGGTACAGATAATGATGATGATCAGTGTGTGCAGAGTGGGATTGCACAAAGCTTGTGCCTTGTCCAAGCAGCTTGTGCTGGAATAGGGTGGATGGTTGGGCATGGCAGCTGGAGCAGGGCTAGGAGGTTGTGTTGCTGTTCCTCCTTCATTAGAAAAGGTGGGAGTTCCTCCTGGAGTTGAACAATATCCCCCTGACAGGCCCCTGTTCCCAGAGGTTAAATGGACTGAGAGGGGAAAATCTCAAGGATTACAGACATGTAAAACACAGGTGTGGATAAAAAGGTGTGGATGGATGCAGGGTTGGGTGCTGGTGGTGGCTGAGCTCCTTGCAAAGCTGCTTCTGAGCTGGAGAGCCCATAGTCCTTCCCAAAGCTGCCAGTGGCCGAGCAGCTGTTTGACAAGAGCATAGTGTAAAACAGGGCAGCAGTGATCCTCAGTGGTGAGTGAGGAGCATGGAGGAGGCTGTCTAGTGCACTGAAACCAGTCAGTTTCATCCTTCATCTGCTGTTGATGAGTGACCAGGTACAACATTCTGTACTTGTCACACTTCTCTTCAGGCGACTGAGTCAGAGACCAACTGCAGAAGAACTGGAACAGAGGAACATTCTTCAGCGTGAGTAGCATCTCTCTGGTGGTCCTGAGAAATACCATAAGTTTGCCTTTAACATATTAATGTATCAGGTGGGGATGGTTTTAAATTGAAAGAGATTTAGATTAGATGTTAGGAACAAATTCTTCCCTGTGAGGGTGGTGAGGCCCTTGGCACAGGGTGCCCAGAGGAGCTGTGGCTGCCCCATCCCTGGAAGAGTCCAAGGCCAGGCTGGACAGGGCTGGGAGCACCTGGGAGAGTGAAAGGTGCCCTGCCCATAGCAGGGGGTGGGACTGGGTGATCATTGGGGTCCCCTCCAACCAAGCCCATTCTGGGATCGTATGATTATGGACAGAATAGCTGTCCCATGCCTGCCACCTCAGAGAAGAGTGTGTGGGCTGGTTCAGACTCTGCTGTTACACGCAAGGACTGTGAAAGGTGTTTTTGTTTGGGCTGGACTTCTGGGTTCCAGACATTACAGCATTGCCTTGCATGATCTCTAAAGTAGCAGTGCATCACAAAGTCAGGACTGTTTTTCTTGGCCATATCTTGTTCTGCAAAAGTTTTAAATAAACATCTCGAGGAAATGGGAATGTCAGTTCAGGAAGTTTCCATTTAAAATATTTATCTGTGCTGTTATTTTCTTTTAAAGTATAATAGCTTTGTGAAGGAGCAAGCTGCACAGTGGCTTGGATGTATTTTGGCGATAATCATTGAGGTGAATGACTGATTGGTGCTGTGTAAGGGGCATATTTGGCATATTTGCCCCTGCCAGTTCAGAAGGTGACACAGGGTATTGAGTTGTACTGCACTCTCTGCCTGTCCTAAGCCTTTAGATCTGTAGATAATCTGATCCAGCTCAATACTGTCCTTTGTTCAAGCCTAGAAAGCACTTTTCAAAGCCTGATGCTTACATGAAAAATATTTTTTTCCCCCTTTGGCAGCGAAAAATGAAGCTGACCGTCAAGCTGAGAAGCGCGAGATCAAGCGCCGGCTCACCAGAAAGGTACTGCTGGCTCCCGCGGTGACAGCCACCTGGCTGGCCTGCCGGGCACGGGGGCACTGAGCACGCCGTAGGTGCCGTGCTGTGGGCCAAGAACAGGGCTCTTGTGTAAGTGTCCCCAGTGCCCTCGCGCTGCAGTGACTTTGGAATGTGGACTGTCACCCACGGTGAGCCAATGGCACCAGGGCCGTGTTTTTGTCAGTGACAGATCTGAGCTGGCAGCGAGCGTAACAAGCGAGATGAGAACTAAATTTGGCACCTGATACTTTAAAGGTTTGCTGGCCTGGCTGCTTTAACACAGTGCTTCAGCAGCCATCACTTCACACCGGGCTCCCTAAAATCTATTTCTAAAGTAACAGCAGTGTGGGAGCGGAGCAGAGTAACAGCTGCTTTTAGCTGTTACATCCAAGTTACTTGTGATTGTTGCTGATGGCTGGGAAAAGCTTCCCCAAGGCCTGTGGGTGTGAAGTGTGAGTGCTGCCATTGCTGAAGCTGTGTTTAGGGGTGTCATGCAGGGCTCGCCCTTGTAGCGGCTGTTCCCACACCCCTCAGTGTCCTTCTCCATGAGAGTGTGGCCCAGGTTGTGCCCTAGCCTGGCTTTGTGATTCCAGTGGGAGTATTCAGTCTGTAAGGTTTACCTATTCCCTTGCAGGCAGGATCTGGTAGTATCTGTGCTTAAGGCACAGTGAGGGAACTAGTTTTAGTTTTGTTTGGGGTACTTAGTCCTGGATCTGCTTTGTGGACAAGGCTCAGACTAACCTCCTTTGTTTTTCCTGGTGTTCAGCTTAGCCAAAGGCCTACAGTGGCAGAGCTACAGGCCAGGAAGATCCTGAGGTTTAATGAGTATGTGGAAGTAACAGATGCTCAAGACTATGACCGGCGAGCAGATAAGCCATGGACAAAGCTGACACCAGCTGACAAGGTAACTGAGTGTGTCCTGCCTCCAGATGGGAAGAGGAGCCAGACCAGGATGGCCCACACAAATGGGTGTGAGCCAAGGAGATTTGTTCTGTTTCTCTGGCTTCACCTCTTCATCTTTCCCTCTGCCACCCCACCTGTGTGCTTTCACTTGCATGCTCTGTCCCATCTCTGCTTCCTGCTGCCTCATGGCAAGGTGGAGCCCAGGTGGGCACAGTCTGAAAGCCTGCATGGCTTCTGCCTCAGTTTCTGAGTGATGTAAGAATCATGAAATCATGGAATTGTTAAGGTTGGAAGAGCCCTTGAAAGATGATGGACTCCAACTGTTTACCCAGCACTACCATGTTCACCAGTAAACCATGTCCCCAGGTGTCCCATCTGCACATTTTTGAACAGTTCCTGGGATGGTGATTCTACTGCAGCCCTTTCTATGAAGAAATTTTTCCTTGTATCTCATCTAAACTTCCTCTGGCTCAACCTGAGGCAGTTTCCCCTTGTTCTTTCACTTGTTACCTGGAGAAGCGACCAACCCCCAGCTCTCTTGACCCTCCTGTCAGGGAGTTGTAGACAGTGAGAAGATCCCCCCCGAACCTTCTTTTCTCCAGGCTCAGCCCCCCACCTCACCCAGCTGCTCTTGGTGCTCCAGACCCTTCCCCAGCCCCATTCTCTTTTCTTGACACAGCAAGGATGCCGAGTATTGGTCATAGGAATGCAGTTCCCTGCAGGCTCAAGAAACTGGCCGGGAACTATCTGTCCTTGTCCTCCCGGGCCACCTCTGGGGACTGCCCAGCCCTCACGGGGAGGGGCAGATTAAATTCAGTTTGGTGTTAATGGACTGTGAAAACTGGGGTGGCTGCTCCAATCTGAGCCCTTTCCCAAAAATCTCCCTCTCTGTGCAGGCAGCCATCAGGAAGGAGCTGAATGAGTTTAAGAGCTGTGAAATGGAAGTGCACGAGGAGAGCAAGCAGTTCACGAGGTGAGAATGTGTTAACACCTTTTAGAACTGTCCTACGCTGCAAGGACAGTGCTCAGTGGCAAAACACTAAGACCTTAGAAAAATTATTTGTGCAGCAGTTGGAGATTGAATGTCCCTTTTTGTCTCAGTCCTGGGGGGTGACTGGAGCAGCAGCAGACACAAAGTGGGTTGTTTTTCTTTCAACTGGGGCTTCCATCCTGGAGGCTAAGTGACCAGTGTCTAGTTTGAGGTCTATCTGAAACTAGTGTGAAGCTGCAGCTGGAGTGAGCTTTTTTGGGGCTAGAGATGTGCAGCCACAGCCACAAAACAACTTGCTAATGATTTACCTTGGATGTAATCTGTGTAGTCAGGACTGGATCATGGCCCCAGTGATTCCTTTCCTTCCAGCCCTGTATGGCAAAGATGAGTGCAGAGCACAGGAGGTGAAAATATTTGATGTTGACAGTTTCCCTGAGGGCTGAGAGTTCTGAGAGAATTCAATTTACTCTCTTTGGCCATCTGTAGTGCCCAAGAAACCATTTAACCTGAGTTCCAAGGATAACACTCAGATTTTTCACTTGGCTTTCAGATACCATCGACCATAATATTCCAAGGAGGGAGCAAGAAACCCGCGAGGGCTGGAAGTTCTCTGCATCCCTCTCCCAGGCAATACAGTGAGGGTGGAACCTCAGCTCTTCCAAGATTTGCCTTCCAAACATATCCAGAAAAGGGCTTTCGGCCAGGGAAGGGGAGTCCTCTCTGAATGTAGCATTTCACTGGAACAAACACATCTCTCATGCCAGCAGGCTGGAACTGACACTATACCTCGTGTGGCTCAGCAATATGACTGCCAGGAGACTGTGCCCAGGGGAGCGACCCATTCCTCCCCAGGCTGCACAGACTTGTCCTGGGGAGTGCAATTCCTCATTTCCTTCTCCTTTCCGTGAGGAAGGGAGATGAAAAACAAAGGCAGCTCTAATGTTGGGAAGCTGAGGAGAGCATGTGCTCAGAAGTATATGTGTGTATATTAGCTGTGTACAGAGAACCCTGGCAGACAACTGACATGGCACTCGCTAATTTTTGGGGGTTTTGCTTTTTTGTCACGTCCTTAATGCCCTGAATCACTACTGACCAATGGTTTATTGTCCTGGAAGGGAATTGTGTAGATATTAACATATGCGGCATCTTTTTTGTTAAAAAAAAAAAAAAGGAAAAAAAAATCCCAACATATGTATAAATGCTCTGCACTCTCTCACACTTGCTGTGATCTTAATAACAGATCTTGAGATATTTAGGCTTGTTTAACAAATTACAGAACCAGGAAAAATGACTGTTGCCTTTTAAAAACTTTTTAATTTGGGGAAACTGTGAGAGTAGTCAGTCCTTTTATTGTGGCTTTCTCTCAAACGTTTTTTACTGTCCCAAATCAGGGTTGAAGCTTGCCTTTTTCTCATTTTTACGGCTAAACCTACTGGAAACTTGATCGTTTCACTGTGTGGGTCAAAAGGAGGGGAAGAATAGGTTTAAAAAGTGACCTTAAAAAAATGGTATTTCTCTTTTGAGAGAAAAATTCTTCCTCAATGCGGGTTAAAAAAAAAAAATCTGGTAGGGCCACTGCTGTATTATGCACAAAACTAAACTGTCTGTGAGATGCCACTTGTGCGGGGGTTTGGGGTGGGGAAGGGGAGAAGAACTTTGTTTTGTTCACAGACCAGTGTGGCAACATGGCCCAGCATCCGCTGGGGGCTCTTCCCTCACAGCATCCCCTGTACAGCTGCCATTACATTGTATATCAGTCTCCGCAACAACAGATTTTAATTATTAAATAAAAGTATTTTAGATTTTTTTTTCTTAAACCCTGCTTGTGTGGTCGTGTCTTTTCCACGGCTCTCCGTAGGAGCCTGACCGGTGGCTCCTGAGGGGTGGAGGACGGGTCAGCCATGGCGGCGCCTCCCCAGAGGCCGCGGA
The DNA here is from genome assembly GCF_027477595.1 of Haemorhous mexicanus. Taxonomy (NCBI): domain Eukaryota; kingdom Metazoa; phylum Chordata; class Aves; order Passeriformes; family Fringillidae; genus Haemorhous; species Haemorhous mexicanus. The sequence goes on from NC_082367.1 coordinate 6,851,282, forward strand.
TTTTCGCGCTCTTCCGACTGCGCGTGTGCCAACCGCCCTTCCAGCCATTGCGCAGGCGCGGTAGGCCCGGCCCGTTTCCGCCGGATGTTGGCTCCGCCCTCCTCTGCCCATATACGGTTTATCCCCGCCCCTCATGCGGAACGCATGCGCGTATTTCAGCCCCGCCCCCGTGCACTATAAAAATCCACGCGCGAGACCTGTCGGTCTCTTTCACCGTTGGGAGCGGCCGGGCTTGTGGGTGAGTTTTGCTTCACTTTTACCCTTTTAACCGTTTTTACTTTTAAAACTCTGTCTTGCTGTGGCGTGACCTCGTGCTGGCGATGTAGCACTGTGCTGTTCTAACGCTAAAATACGCCGTGAGATTCACGTGGCTGTGGGTGCTGCGGAGTCACCCCGCGCCACCTCAGCCGCCCCCTCAGAACCATTTCCATTTCCTACAGGTTCCACCAAAGCCTGTTAAAGCTTGGTTTGCCAAGTCCGCTCCAAAGTAAGTACCTTTCCTGTGGCCCTGCTGCGCGGTCGCGGAGCTGGGACGCGCGGGGCCTGGCGGGGTCAAGGTGGTTCTAAATGCTTTAAGCAAAGGCCCAACGTGGATATCCGGAGAAGTCGCTCTCTCTCGGCTCTGTCCGTGTGGCGCATGGGAGCGCAGGCCCTCGGGCCCGTGACGTATAGTCCCTTTCCACGACGTTGGAGAGCAAGCCGGGCCCCGAGCCTGCAGCCTGCATATTCCTACTGCTTCTCTGAGCCCTTGGGCCGTGACAGAGGAGACAAACCATGCAGGAAACACTAACACGCGGGATGGGACGGGGAACACGTGCCGAGCTGGGACGGAGAGCAAAAAAAAGGCAAATCATGAGCAAATCCTTAATAGTACCTTTTTTTTTTTATTCATTTCCAGTACCAAAGTTGAAAAAGCGCAAGTGAAACACGGGTTTTGAAGGTAATTTCGTTTAAAACGTAATATTCTGTATATTTCAAAGATGTTTCTAGAATAATGGGTTGGTTTAGTGACAAAATTTTATTCCGGACGTTATAGGTGGTAGTAAAGTAAGTTCAGGTTGGAAGTTTCTAGCTTTAAAGATGATGTTCGATTATGGATAGATGAGGAAGGACATTCCTGAGTCTCGAGAAAAACCGGTCACAAGTCATAGCAGACAAATCGCTGGAGATCAATCTGTGTACTGAACTTCAAGCTATATTGGTGTATTCTGCGACATAAGAAAAAGGAAAAAATATTTTTCTCTTAAATATTGCAGAAACTGGTGGGTGAAGTGACAAAAAAACCCCACGCCTTTAGTGGGAGAGGGTGAGTATATTAAGAGTTTGCCCAAGTTAGGTGGTTGCCCAGTTCCGTTAGTGCACTATGTGTAACGAAAATGCAGCCACAGAAATCAAAACGTGATGGACCCAGGGATGTGTGGTTTTAGTGGTCTTCTAAAGCGTGTGCGTGGAGCCTGAAAACTGAACAACGTGTGGCTGTGGTACCTTGGTGGGACAGGCACTTGCTGGATTTTGTGGAGCAGGGCCTGGAGTTATGGTAAGCTGCACGGGAAGGAAAGGCACTCCGTGGGCTAAGGGGCTGGCTGGTCTGGCAAAGAGCTGCTTTTGGGATGCTGAAACTTGGGAGAGGGGGTGGGGGGAAGCATCAGGGGAAAGTAAATAAGGCGTCTGCTTTCCTGTGGAATATGCTTCAGAAGCTTCCCGTCGATTCGACCTTGTGGAGCTAGGACATTGCAGGGAACATGAGACTGAAAGTGGGTGGAATATACTTACAATGTGGGTGGAAGCAGCAGTTGTGTGTTTAGGCCTTGAAGTACTGCTCTCACTCTCATGTTGATGTCCAAGTCTGTACCTGCCTGCAGTAGACAACTCAATAAACTGAACTTGGCTTTGGCTTGGTGTGTGTTTTTGGTGGGTTGTCTAAACATTAAGAAAAACACTGTGCTCTGGGTGGTGTGTCTCTTATGTAGTATAATTATTACTTGCCTACTGCACAATCTCAAAGAAGTGTAGAAATGTTGTGTGGCGCTGGATTAGGAGCAGATCCTACCTTCAGTCCAGGTTTGGGCACAAAACTTTCCTATCAAAGGCTCGAACGAGGAGGGTTTATGGGGTCTGTTACCCGGGGTGTGGTTTGTGGGCTGGGGGTGGGAATCACACGTATTTATTTTCCTTGGCCTTTTAACGGGGAGCGTCGCTGCTGAAGGGGTTGTAGGGGGCGGTGCTGTGTGAGTTCAATGAAGTGGGCAGCAGCAGATGTCCTGTCCCTGTCCACGAAGTCTCCTGGGAAAGGATCAGGGAGTGGCTGTGTATCTGCTCGAGTCCCAGCATCAGCCTGGGATAAATGAGGTGACACCTCTCCAAGGTTTTCCAAGCGCATGGGCTGTGAGTGACCCCTGAGGATCACGGTCTGTAGATAGGCAGATAAGGGCTGCTGTACCACCCAGATGTTAATTAGGAACACTTAGTTTATTAGTAAATAAAAACTAATCTGGCCAAATGGAGGCCCCTGGACTGGAACGGCAGAATTAATCACTAGAATAAGTATAATAGCGCTGGATGAAAGTTTGCTGTCTTCCCATTAACCGGAGAAGTTTGGTTTAGTTCCTGTTTCAAGAGTAAAAGTATATTCCACTTAAAGGAGCAGGAAGTTGCTACAGAAGATGGTGTCTCAGGCTAGCTGCATTTCCATACTCTGTAGTCATTGTTCAGCGCGTTTAATAGCCGTTTTCTGCAGCAGCTCTGTTCCAACACGGCTGGCTACGGCCTCGGAGGCTGGAGGCGTCGCTGCCGGTTGGAAGTAGGATGCGTTAGTGACACGGATTTATTGTCCTGGGGCCAGCGTATTGCCCACCGCGAGCCCTGCCTTGTGCTGCCTGTCCTTCCGTGTCTTCTGTCCCCTTGTCCTGCACCAGCTGTCCTGGTTTTGTCCTTCTGTCCCCCGTCCGTCTGTCCCGCCCGGCCTGCGGGGGGAGTGCCCCGTCCGGGCGGGGCCGCCAGGGGGCGCAGCGCTGCGAGGAGCAGGCGCGCGCATGCGCAGAGCGGAGCGCCACGGTGCCGGCGGGCGGTGAGGGAGCGCGGCGGGGTCGAGCCGGGAGAGCGGCGGGAGGCACCGGCGGGCGGGCATGGGGACAAGGGGGCGGCCGCGGGGGTCCCGGCGGGCCCGAGGCCGTCCTCGGCGCAGCCGACCGGCCAGCGGGAGGAGCTGCAGGCGGCTGGAGGAGCGGCCGGTCCGCGCCGTGGCCTCCGCGGCCTCACGTGAGGCGGCGCCGCGGGGAATTCGAACGGCGGGAAGGGGCGGGGACCGTGCTCGGGCCACGCGGAACGGGGGAGCGGGTGAGGACGCAGATACGGCTTGGCTCCGATTTTCCCCTTTTCCTCCTTTCACGTTTTCATTCTCCTTTCTTTTTCCCTTCCGTCTCTCCTCGTCTGCCTGGACCTGAAATCTGGAGAGGTTCACATCTGCATAAAGTAGGGAGTATGGATAAAACGTACAAAGGAAAATTTTCAGTTTTCCCACAGTAGGAAAAGGGATCAGTGTTCAAATCCCAACTCAGTCACCAGTCCCTCGGGTGGTTTTGTAGGGTGTGAGGGGCCATCCCAAACAGTGAACAGCCCTGTTCACTAGGTGGGTGACTCCTTACGTGCTCTTTTTGGCATTTAGATTCCATGATGCCAGGAAAACGCAAAGTGCAGATCCTGGTGGCAGAAGAAGCGTCTACTGAGATGAAAAAGATTAAAGGTAAGAAAAATCCCTTGGAATTTTCCTTCCACTTTCCCAGGGGTGATTTTCACCAGGGAACTTGTATCCCCACATGTTCTTTTTCCCCCTCCTACCCAGTAGTCAGCCACCCATCACATCGCTCACAGTCTGGGCTGATGCTGACGCTGGGCCAGGGTAACGTTGGCTCTTTTTGGCATTTAGATTCCAAGATGCCAGGAAAACGCAGAATGAAGATCCTGGTGCCAGAAGAGGAATCTACTGAGATGAAAAAGGTCAAAGGTTAGAAAAATCCCTTGGAATTTTCCTTCCACTTACCAGGAAACTTGTACCCTGGCATGTTCTTTCTCCCCCTCACACCCCACAGTCAGCCATCCATCACATCGCTCACAGCCTGGGCTGGTGCTGACACTGGGCCAGGGTAACGTTGGCCAGCTGGGGCTGGGTGAAGACATCATGGAGAGGAAGAAGCCAGCTCTGGTCACACTGCCAGAGATGGTGGTGCAGGTGGAAGCTGGAGGGATGCACACGGTGTGCCTCAGCCAGACTGGAAAGGTAAGTCCCGTGGGTTCTGGGATGTGTTTTGGAGCAGGGGGTAGGAATCAGCCACTGCTCTGCTCACATCTTGTTCCAGCTCTAGGAGTGAGCATGGTCTCATGGACCACAAAATATAGGGGGTCAAAAGGAGCACCTGGAAGGAGGCTATGAGAGAATTGGAGAGGGACTTATGACAAGAGCGTGGAGTGATAGGTCAAGGGGGAATGGCTTCACACTGACAGAGTAGATGGGTGACACTGCCATTTTAGATGCAATATTGGGAAGTTTTTCCATGTGAAGGTGGTAAGGCTCTGGTACAGAGAAGCTGTGGCTGCCTCATTGTGGGGGGATAGAATGTAAGAAAATAATGACAGTGCAGAGAGTAATCTCACCCCTGAGGAGTTGCAGCTGTATGAATTACCAAAGATTTAGGAACAGGCCTGCCCTTAACAGGCCACAGCTGTGTCTAAAAAAGATGAGTGCTATAAAAGAGTGGGTTAGCTGTGTGAGGAGAGAGTTGGAGTTTGTTGGCTGTGCTGTAAGGAGCTGCCCATGAGAAATCACCGAGGAGGTAAGGGAGCTTCACAATAAGATGACACCACCTCATCCCTGGAAGTATTCCAGGCCAGGTTGGACAGGGTTTAAAGCAACCTGATCTAGTGGAAGGTGTTCTGCCCATGGCAGGTGGTGGACTGAAATGAGCTTTAAGGTCCTTCCAACCCTGACCATTCCATGATTCTGTAATAATTCGTGAGTCTCTGTCCCCTGACTTAATATTCAGCCTATTGCCCTTCTGGGTTCTATCCTGATCACTTGCACCCAATCTGCAGATCTACACCTTTGGCTGCAACGATGAAGGTGCCCTGGGACGTGACACCTCAGCTGAAGGGTCTGAGAGCTCTCCAGGGCTGGTGGAGCTGCAGGAGAAGGTGGTGCAGGTGTCGGCAGGGGACAGCCACACGGCCGCGCTGACTGAGGACGGCAGGGTCTTTGTCTGGGGCTCCTTCCGGGTATGCTGATTCCTCAGATGCTGGAAGCTCTGCTGGTGGCTGCTGCTCCTGTGGCTCATCCCTGTGTCTCTCTCTTCCCTCAGGATAACAATGGAGTCATCGGCTTGCTGGAGCCCATGAAGACGAGCACCATTCCTGTGCTGCTCCAGCTTGATACACCTGTTGTTAAAATAGTTTCAGGTGAGCAGGTGTCATTCTTGAGATGGTCCTAGCAAACAGAAGAGCACCACATATTCAGGAAAGCTGCTCTCTTTTATTTTAGCATCATGCTGTCTTTTCTATACCGTCTTACAAAGTTTATACCTATTCATTAGCCACAATCAACATAATGTTGATTGGTGCAAGGTGGTCAACACCACTGTTTTTTGTCAAGCTCTAACTGCAGGACCCCTTGTTTATCTTTTCTTCTTCTCCGTTTCCATGCTGGCAGCCTTGGTAGGATTCCTTTCCGGGGCAAAGGCGACTCTTATCATCTCTTCTTCAACTAACTCTTTCTGACTCACAGAACGGCTGTGAGCCCCTTCCACAAGCAGGGCCCTGGGGTGTGCAGGGTCAGGCAGGTACATGAGGTTGTCACAACCCTTGAGGAACGTCCATGACCTTTTCCTCTCTCTTGGCTTGTTTCAAGCCTGATACAAGGGTGTACTTGCTGATCTCTGACTCTTCCAGAGAACAGACCTTTTAGCCCAAACAGATATTTTAGCCCCAGCAGATTCACATATTGAGTTAATATTTGACCAGTCTGATGTAGAATGCCTTCCAAGAGTGGTCTGAACTGTGACCCTGTAGGGCAAGAGCACTTGCTCTCTAATGAGGCCTAGGGAAGCTAAGCACAGCAGCCATGGGGCTTGTCCCGGGCCCAGGGAGTTTTGGGGCATACCTGTGTCCTTACCACCTTCCCAGAAAAACTGCTGTGAATTCCTGAGGTCAGGAAGAGGGAGACCCTGGAGTTTTAGGTGGTGGCACAATTGGTGTCAAGGTATCAAGTGCAGTAAATCTCATAAGCTGGGACAGCTGGGGTTTACTTGTGGGATCTCAGTCCTGAGGACTTGCTGGAAGACTTCTCCATAACTTCTCTTTCCTTCCTGTCCCAGGAAATGACCACTTGGTGATGCTGACAGTGGATGGCGACCTGTTCACGTGTGGCTGTGGTGAGCAGGGCCAGCTGGGCAGAGTGCCAGCACTCTTTGCCAGCCGAGGAGGACGGCGAGGGCTGCGTGAGTGGATTTAGTTCTCAGAGGTGCATCCTTTGGCTTTGGCTCTGCCCTTTGCAGAGGAACAAAGGGATCCAGTCCCTGATGCTCAGGGGCTTATGTGACGTAAATGCAGTGAGCCAGATCCTTAGGTGGCGGGAGGGTGTAAATCCTTAGTCCTTGTATAACACTTTGTCTCTTGCCCAGAGCGGATGCTGGTCCCCCAGCTTGTCCCTGTCAGAGGCAGAGGGAGAAGAAGCAAAATGCGCTTCCAGGACGCTTTCTGCGGGGCGTATTTCACCTTTGCCGTCACACGTGAGGGACACATCTATGGATTTGGCCTCTCCAACTACCACCAGCTGGGTGAGCTTCACCTGTGTCCCTCCAGATCTCCTTCCAGTCCACTGCTGCCCTGGCCTGGTGGGGGAAGCAGCTGGGTGCCCCAGAATCTAAACACTGGATGCACTAGAGCTGGAAATGGGGGTGGGGCTCACCCTGTGTAGCTCTGGGTTTTGGTCCCAGCCCTTGTGCCCCCTGGGTTTGAGCAGAATTTAGATGTTGGGGCTGGGCAGCTGTATTGGTCTCTGGTAGGGTGAGCCCCAGGGTGGATGGCTCAGTGCCGGAGCTGTCTGTGCCCGTGGACCTGATCCGCTCGGGTTTGTGCGTCCCACCCTGCAGGGACCCAGGACACCGAGCCCTGCTTCTCCCCGCAGAACCTCACGTGCTTCAAGAACTCCACCAAGTCTTGGGTTGGGTTCTCTGGCGGGCAGCACCACACGGTCTGCGTCGACTCTGAGGGTGAGTGATACTGTGACAGGTGGGCTGGGAGTCACACAGCAGGGTGGGGGGATCCCATGGCCCTCAACCTCGACAAGGAGCTCTTGGGATGAGGGTGATGTGCTGGAGCCCTCCAAGCTCTCAGTGTTCAAGGAAACAAAATTGGTGTGAGATTGCAGTGAAGGGAAGCTGACAGCAGAAACCTGGATTCAATTGTGAACTCTGCTCTTGCAGCTATCCACCTTACTGATTTTGGGGAGCTGAAGGGTCTCTATCCCACCCTGCCCCTTCTGGGTGGGTCTCAGGGTGTGGTATGCAGGAGTGATGCTCCTTCAGGAGTCATACCTGGGAAGAGGTCCTGGTCTACTTTGGCCCTGCTGCAGCTTCTGCCCTGCTCAAGTCTCCTCTCTTGTGTATCTGCTCCAGGTAAAGCCTACAGCCTGGGCAGGGCAGAGTACGGCCGGCTGGGCCTTGGAGCAGGGGCAGAGGAGAAGAGTACACCTACAGTTATCCCGGAGCTCCCCAGTATCGTCTCGGTGGCCTGCGGAGCGTCAGTTGGTTATGCTGTCAGCAGTGATGGTGAGTGCCAGGGTCTGGGAACCCTGCCTTCTGTACCTTCTTCATTCCTTCATCCAGTCCTGCACACCGTCACCACACACTGCCAGCTGGCTTGGGACTGGAGCCAGGTCCTGGTGCCCGTCTCCTGGGGGCAGCTGGCCAGTGGCTGCTCAGATGCCTTTGTGGGCAGCAGGGTCGGTCATGAGGTGTTGATCAGGAGGGGGTTGTTGGCCTGACAGTCTCTTTGACTCTGCCGATGCCAGACCTCCATGCTCTGGTGCTGCGTCTGCCTGTGTGCAGTGTCTGCAGGAGGGAAGGTTTGGAGTGGGCTGTGGGTTTAGTGTTCTCCCCCAAAGGGATGACAGTTCCTTGGCTCTGTGATGGAACGCCTGTTTGAGTTGCAAGTGCTCGTCCTCTTCCTCCTGCTTGTGTTTTGGACTCAAAGAACCGCACTGTCTGGGTGCAAGGTCGCCTTCCTAGGAGCTCAAAGCGTGCTTCACCTCTGTTGCAGGACGAGCGTTTGCGTGGGGAATGGGCACTAACTACCAGCTGGGCACCGGGGAGGAAGATGATGTCTGGAGCCCCGTGGAGATGACGGGGAAGCAGCTGGAGAACCGGCGGGTGCTGGCCGTGTCCAGTGGTGGGCAGCACACCGTGCTGCTGGTCAGTGACAAGGAGCAGAGCTGATGAAGCGACACTGCAGCCGGGCCCAGCGGAATCACAGCACCCCCAGACCCCCCACAACTTCCGCTTGGGTTGGGGAGCCGATTACTTGGGGAGGGCAGGAGGCTCATGGAGCTCAGCCCAGCAGCACCTGCGTGGCTGGAACAGGGTGCCCGTGGGTTCTCCCTGCAAGTGTTTGTCTGTTTTCCTGTGCCCAGTGCTCTGTCAGCTCCCCGGGTCGGCTTGGTCCTAAACTGATCCCAGTTCTGGGCCTGGATGGATTTCCACTTCTGCTTGTCTGTTTATTTTAACATTTCCTGGCCCAGCAAAGCCGAGGGTTTTGTTCCTCACTCTGCAATCACGTTTGGGTAACAGTCTCCCTGAGGTCCCCATGTTGCCCACATCTGGATGCTTCTCCACCCCCTTCTCCTAAATATACCTCTCTGGCCTGGATTTGTCTGCTGCCACCCCCCAAACCCCTCTGAGCCAGTTCCAGGTGGATCTGAGTTCTGCAGGAATGTGCCCAGGAGGCTCTATCCTCTAATCCAGAGTTTGTGGCTACTGTGGAGATATTCTGCCTGATGAGGGAGGATGCTGCTGGATGATGCCTAGCACAGTGTGCCTGCAGGAGGCTCCTGCCTCCCATCCCCTCAGGTTGAGCCGCTGCCCACACCCCCCTGCCCCCAGGCAGTGACGCCAGGAGCAGATTCCCCACTCCCCATGGCCTGCGGCAGCCACCTCACCGCTGCTTTCTGCAGTCCCGGCCACTCCTTTGCCGTTGCCTTTGGAAACGCAACCAAATCCATCCCACGGGTGGGACCACTGTCACTTTGATTTTTCTCTTTTGCTTGCTGAGGAAGGAGGTTCATGTGCTGTTAGGGCCTTGATGAGCAGACACCCAGACTCCAACTATGCACAGAGTCGCTGGAAACAACAGGACTCGTCCTCCCCGTTTCCTCCCTGATCCAACTGGTCTTGATTCCTGTGCCCAGCCTGCTCAATCCTATCCTCATAGGAGGTACCTTCTAGGTACCTGGAGAGAGGAGGGGTCGGGAAAGAGTTAAATTATAGCAATAGGAGGGGGGGTTGTGGCTGGGAGGGGGGTCTGGGGTTATGCAATGGTTCCAAAGGGGTTGGATTTTTTAAAAAAGAAAATATATTTTGGTTGATTAATCAAGGCAGAAAGGACAAAAAAAAAATCTTTTAACATTTGGAATAAACTGAGTTTTGATAAACCCAGGCTTTTCCTGCACTTTGGAGGGCTGGGCAGTTCCCCGGTGGGGACCGTCGGGACAGGTGGCTGCTTTTTGGGGAGCTGTCCTGGTCCCAACTGTGTCCTAGTGTTCCGTGGCCGCCGGGTGGCAGCAGGAGAATGAGCTGGCTGCTGCTGTGCCACGGGACTGGTAGAACTGGGGACGGAGAGAGGGGATGGTCCGTGTCATTTCTGTCCCCCCCCTTCAGTTCCCTGTCTGTCTGACGCGTCACCCCTGGTGTCTTTGGGTCTCTAGGAACACAGCCAAGCCTGTGGCACAGCTGGAAGGATCCTGGCATGTCCGTGCTGGGTGCTCCCAGCTGGAGCTGAGCCAGACACGTGTGTGGAGACTGGAAGCCATGGGGCAAATTCCCGCATCCTGATGTGACTGCAGCCCCGGTCGCTGTTTACACCTAATTCATTTGGGCAGGAGCAGGTTCCTTAACGAGCCTGGGCACTGAGAGCAGCTCTGCTGCTCCCACGTGGGATGAGCTTGGATTTACAATCAGGGATGCCTCAGTGGGTCCAGCTCAAATGAAGATAAAAAATTGAGGAAAGGATGTTTCCTGCAATAACACGTTTTTGGCTTGCAAATGTCCCTGGAAATAGCTGGTTGGCGTGTGCCAGCACAGGTTGCTGCATAATTAATCTGGGCTGGCTGCTAGTTTAACAGGGCTGCTAAATCTCCAGAACTGGTGCCCGGCTCAGCTTTCCCAGGGTGCTGGGTAATGGATGGGGGTCCTCAAGTGGTTTTCACATCCGCTCTACACTCTTTATGGTTTCCTCTTCTTTGGGAACTAAGAAACCTACCCTGCAGAAGTGATCAGTACCTTAAAATCCAAAGTCTTACTAAGCCATAGCAAAGTGACAGGCTCCAACACCCGTTTCTGTTGCTTTTCCACTAAATCCTCATTTGTATTTAAATTGTATTACAAATGTAATTTGGGCCAGAATTTGGGCTACTAGTCTTTTAAAATAAAATTATATCTTGATACTGTTGGCAGAAGAGGTTTTCGGTGACTAGGGCTTGCAAACAATCTGAGCTAAAGGGCTTTGGGTGATCATGAAAGTGAGTTTTTCCAAGTCCAGGTGAGTTTTTAGAACTTGAATTCAGAATCATGGAATGGCCTGAGTTGGAAGGGGCCTTAGAGCCCATCCAGTTTCATGCCCTGACATGTGCAGGGACACCTTCCACTGTCCCAGGCTGCTCCAAGGCCCATCCAGCCCGGCCTTGGACACTGCCAGGGATCCAGAGGCAGCCACAGCTTCCCTGAGCAACCTGTGCCAGGTTATCCCCACTCTCACAGGAAAGAGTAAATTCAGAGGTAGTTTCATCACTCCCCAGACCACCCCCCCTGAGCCAGACCTTGCTCATTTTTGATGCCTGGGAGTCACAAGAGAGCTGGAAACTGCTTCCTATCTTTGATTTTATTTTACTTTAATTTTTAGAAAGCAGGGTTCCTGTACAGAAATGCCACTGTAAGGCAAATATCGCAAGGGTCAGAGCTGGAAATGGTGTCTGAAGAACTTTGTGAGATGCTATTGATCCAGCATATTTGGCTACATCACACGTGGAGCAGCTGCTGTAGTGGGAGGTGTGATGGGAGGCCTTGGGGTCACTTTTATTTCATACAGCTATAGACAGACATACATATATATTCATAGAAGTACACAAAGAGTTCCCGTCGAGCATCCTGACTACAGCATGGCCCAGTCAGGGAAGGATCTCCTAGTGCTGTTTGCCTGCACTAGGATTTGTCCCCAGTTTTCCAGCCCAGCATCACATCCATGTCCAGGGCAGCCTTACCTGCAGTCAGAGGTCTCTAAATAACACTAACCTAACAATGACATTAACAGTAGAAAGCTTTCTCTGGGAGCAGTCCCAGTTTGAGGAACTCCAGGAGAATTTTTACAATGGATCTGGAGCTTTTTGAAAACAGTGTCTCTGAAGTGACATAAGTATTTCTTCCTGTCTCCAGTTGTTTTTTGGATACTGCTCAGAGGGGGATGGAATGAGGTCCCATGATGTGGCAGAGAAAATAGCCTCAAGTCATTCCAGGGGAGGATTAGGCTGGATATTAGGGAATGTTTCTTCCTTGAAAGGGTTGTCTAGCCCAGGGCAGTGGTGGACTAACGATCACTGAAGAGATTTGACCATCCCTGTGTGGATGTGGCAAGTGGGCTAGTGGTGGCCTTTATAGTGATAGAAGAACAGTTGAACTTGATGATCTTTGTGGGCTTTTCCAACCTTAATGATTCTGTGATGCTATGATTGCCTCCTGGCACAGTTCCTTTCTGCCATGTGAATGTTTCCCCTCTTGCCATGGGCTGTGGTGTCCTCCTGGCCCAAGCAGGAGAATAAGCACATGGACATTGCAATTCTGGTGCTCTCGGCTTTGCCAAGAGCCACGTGTTGGAGGGTGACAGCCCCTGCTGGGTGTTGTTGGTTGAAGCGGTGGCATCAGTGGAGCATATTTTCCCAACTTGCCTCTTGTTCTTGTCCTCTCCCTGCGTCATTTGGTGAGTCCCAATTCTCCCATTTTTCAGGATGTAAAAAGTTTTTCCAGTCAGTCTCTATGCAAATCCAGCAGTGTTAGCGAGCAGCGCCCAGCCCACCATTCTGCTACAACTCTGTGGTGGTGACCTGGGTGACTTCTGAGCGCAGCTCATCTCCTCCGTGTCCCTGGCAGCCCCGCTGGGGGCTGCCCACGTCTAGTCATGCCGGCCTGTTGCGGGTTTCGGAAGGGGTGCAGGTGGAGACGTGCTCCCGTGTGGTGTTCCTGGCACGAGAGAAGCTGTTCTGGTCCACGCGGGCTCGGAAAGGCAGGCAGAACTCTCGGAAGCACCTCTTGAAGTTTTCATCCAGGAAAGCATAAAGGACAGGGTTGAGGCTGCTGTTGGTGTAGCCCAGAGCGATGCAGAAGTGCAGGCTGGCCACCACATAGGGGTTCTTCTTGTCGATGTCCACTAGCGTCCAGACGATGACGAAGATGTGGATGGGTGTCCAGCAGATGATGAAGGCTGCCACCACCACCAGCACCATGCGTGTGATGCGCCGCAGGTTGCGATCCTTCTCCTTAGAGCCTGAGAGGAGCCGGACGCTCTTCAGGCGAAGGATCATCAGCCCATAGCAGATGGTGATGACCAGAATGGGGACCAAGAAGGCAAAGATGAAGACACAGATCTTGGTCACAGTGTCCCAGTAGATGGGAGGGTCAGGAAACTGGAGAGTGCACTGGACCATACCATCTGTAGGAGAGAGGAGGGTCAAAGAGGAAGCTCAGTGTCTGCTGAGAATATTCTGCGTTCTGCTCAGTCGTGGCTTGTTAAAACCCCAGGGAGATGCATTCCTACCTGCCTGCTGCCTGCTCTTGGCAGAGGTTCCCCAGGAGCTCTGTGCCATCAGACCCCTGTCCACAAGACACTGAGGCAGTGGATGCAGTGACTCTGGAACCTTTTCCCTGCAGAGCCTCCTGGGCCACTCAAGGCCAGTCCTGCTTTCTCTCAGCCCCCATGATGGACATCCCCATGTCACATCCACACATCACCCTCCACTGAAATCTGTCCACTTCATCAAGATGCCCAGAACTTTCCTGGCAGCCAAGGACCAGAGTCCCCACACAGGAGCTGCAGATCTTAGTGTGAGCCACTTGGAGACTTGGCAGCATCACTGGGGATTTTTTTAGGCCCCTGCTTTGCATCCCAGGAGGTGGGGAGAGGCACTGATTAGACTGGAGATGGGGAAAGGTGTGGGATCCCTACCCTTAAGGGGAAGGGAGGACAATTTCTGGGACAGTTTCAAAGATGGGAAATAACACCATGATGCTTTTTCCAAGACCTGGCACATTTATGGTGTCACAGACAGGTGCCCACCACTGACCACAAATCTGCTACAGGACCAGAGCTCAAGTTTGCCAGGTCACCCATGGCATGGACTGATGGGACAGGAGAGGACGTGTCCCCCGAGACACTTGCCTTTTGACTTGGTGACTGCCATGACCATGATGGGCACCCCAATGAGGGAGGAGAGCACCCAGATGCAGACATTGATGATCTTGGCTTTGGCCGGCGTGCGGAAGCCCAGGGCCTTGACCGGGTGGCACACGGCGATGTAGCGGTCCACGCTCATCATGGTGAGGGTGAAAATGCTGGTGAACATGTTGTAGTAGTCAATAGAGAGCACGACCTTGCAGAGCAACTCCCCGAAGGGCCAGGTCTCCATGAGGTACTTGGTGCTCTGGAAGGGCAGTGTGCTGGTGGCCACTGCATCAGCCAGTGCCAGGTTGAAGATGTAGATATTGGTGGCTGTTTTCATCTTGGTGTACCTGGGGATGGCGGAGAAAGGGTGTGTTACAGGTGGTCAGGGCTCTTGATGTGATGAGGAGGGGGCACAGCCTGTCTGCTCACGAGGTGACACCAGCCTTGGTGGGCAAAAGTGTTGTGATGTGCCTTTCTGCAGCACCAATGTGCTCAGCATTTCCCTGAACCAGTTGCGCAATGTCCTTTATCCCCTCAACCCTCTTTCATCTGATTTTCCACACAGTAAATTGTGATTATCCAGCCTGCTTTCCTGTCAAGTTTGCTAGCAGAAATTGGATCGATTACCCCCGGAAATAGGCCATATGGAAGCAGCCCAATTAGCCAGCCTGGAGCTCCAGAGCCTTTGGGGAAGCCTGGCTGTATCCCCCCAGGGCATTTGGGAAGGGCTGGCTCTGCTTCTGGTTCTTGTCACACCATGGCAAGAGAAATGCATGGTTCCTCATGTCCAAACCTTTCCTGAAGGGATGAAGCAAAGTTTGGCAGATGCCAGAGAAGCAGGGATGTGTGTGTCTGTGTGTGTGTGTCCGTCCCAGGAGCATCCAGTCCTGCAAGTCCTGGTCAAAGGAATGCTTTGAGTGGTGTGGTGGCTTGGAAATGGATACTGAGGGATCTGCTGGGCACCCCCAAAGCGGGGTGGGAGTGGCTCTGTGGAAGACCCTGCTCTTTGCAGGGCCACACCAGCAGCTCCAACTCTTCCTGTGCTCCTTTCCAGCAAATCCCCATTGCTCAGAGATCATTCTCCCCAGCCTCAAGCTTTTTTAGATGTACCTGTAAGGAGTGGAATGAGATGGGCTTTAAGGTCACTTCCAATCTAAAGCATTCTAGGATTCTTTGATAATTGGTACAGCTCATCACATGTTGGGGGTACATGAAATAAACTGAGGTGGGGGGATTGAGTGGCTCCCATCTCAGGTGGTCCTGCCTTGGCTGGAGCCCAGGGCAGCAGGCTGGTGTGGGAGAGAGGCTCCTGGGATTGATGGTGGTACCCAATCCCTTCCCCTTATCCTTTCCCCATCTCAGCAGGGTCAGGAGAGTGTATTCATGGGGACAGAGACCCACCAGGTTCCAATGTCAACAGAACTGGGAATTGGAGCTGAAAAACTGATTTCTCTCTGGGAGAAAACAGAAAACAACAGCTTAACCCAGCTCCCTGCTCCAAGAGCATTCCCATCTCCTTCACCATGGCTGTAAATGGCAGCCCGTTGCCCAAGGGTGGAAATATTCAAGCTGAGCTTTTTTTTTTAAATTTAAATATGGCATTAAAAATGTCTTGTCCTTGAAAAGTCCTTTTCTGTTCTCTTTAGTGTTATTTTCCAAGCGCTTTTGCAGACGAGTTTCCTCCCAGGTTAAACAAAAAGCTGAGAATTTGTGGTATTGTCAGGTTTTGCCTCTCCTATGTGAACAGTCAGTTCAGGTAGATTCACACATCTTTGGTCTCTGTTTTTTGAGTAAAATGGTAAAAAAATCTGTTATTCATTCCATGATCTGCCAGATGTGCTTAGTTGTGCTGGGTAAGCACTTCCCAACCCCCTGCCAGATGTGCCAGGGGGGACTGGAGGGCCAGAGCTGTCACCCATCCCCAGGCAGGATGGGGCTGCTGAGGGCAGAGCAGTGACAGGGATGACTGGGGATGATAATGGGAATGCCTAGGATGATGGATTGACTCTGCTGATGCATTTGACTGGAATAACAGGGATAACTGGGATGATGAAGGATATAAGTGGGATGATGGGGTTGATGGGAATAACTTGGGATGATGATAGGGATGACTGGAATAATAAGGATGGCAATTTAGCTTCCATTACTGGGGTTTTGAGGCAATTCAGCCCCCTCCAGGTTTGGGCTGAGGTTTCAACCCCCTGCACAGGGTGTGGCATCCATCCTGGTGACCCTCCTGAGCTGCAAATGAAGCTGCTGCTCCAGGAAAGAGGTTTATTGCCCACATTAGAGCAAATCATCTGCTGCTGCTGATGGACCTCCCCAGGCTGCCAAACCCATTGCAATTAAGTGAGTGCCTTGATTGGGAAGTTATGCACTTGAATGGAACAATCTGGGTAGTGTTGATGGAGAGAAGAGATGGGAGGGGATGGAGCAAGCCCAGGGCAGCTCCGCATTCCAGTCTCGACTCACAAATGGGGATGCCCTCTCCAAACCTCTTGGAAAATAAATAAGTGAAAGAAAAGTGAATAATAAGTGAAAGAAAAACTCCTGGAACTGCTAAAAGCTGCTGCCTGAAAGAGCCTGGCTTGACTAAGCCTGCACCCAGCTGTCCCTGCAGCCTGTGTGGGAGCTGGTGGGGGGCTGATGGGCTTAGGGGGGATGAGGGCACTTGCAGCCCTGAACTCACAGCTGCAATTTGCTTCCAGGAGTATTTTTGAAAGCATCTGACAATGCAGTGGGCATGGCAGTGCTGGTCAGAGCTGTGGTGGGGAGGGTGCTGGCTGTGCTGGGCTCCCTCCAGGTGTGCAGATGGGTTTAGCTGCTCTGGAGAGGGATTTATTTGGAGTTTGGCTGTGCCTGGCTCACAGTGTGTCCATTCACAGAGCTATATACCAGGGTCCTGTGTCTGCCTCTGCCAGCTCCTGGCACTCATGGACTTTGTGGCAAACTCAGTGTGGTCTCAGAGGTCCCTGAGCCCCAGGATGTGCTCCAGCCATGCTTCCAGAGTACCTGGACACCCTGCCCCAACCCCTAGGGCACTTAGAGGTGGCATTAGGAAAAGAGCACAAGGCAAACACCCAAAATCTCCTTGGCAGTGAGGTCCAAATCCAGGCTGATCCCACCTCATAGCCCTTTCTTCCATGGACACAGGTCTCCCCGGGTCCTGGCCTAAACCCTGTCAACACTGAACAACTCTGACAAGGAGCCCTGGGAAACTCCAGACAGCTTTGGCATGGAAGGGGCAAAGGCACATGTCCCTGTAGCCCCTCCTGTCCCAGGGGCTTGGAGGATATTTGCTCATTTCATGGGAGATATTCTCCATCCCTGGAAGTGTTCAAGGCCAGCTTGGACAGGGCTTGGAGCCACCTGGTCTAGTGGAAACAAGGTGGTCTATAAGGTCATTTCCAACCCAAGCCACTCTGTGATTCTGTGTTTAATACCATCATCAGTTGGAAAATGTGAGACTGGAAGGTGTGGTGAAGAGATCTGTGGCTGTCAGGCTTGCTAAAGCCTGGGTAACATGAAGTTACCCAGTGAGTAAAATAGGGAGGATGTTTGCACATGAAATCACTCTCTTTAAAATGCCTTCCCTCTCCTCTTTGAGCAGAACCAGCTGGAGGGGGTCTAATAACACTCATCCCTCACCCCAACATCGTTCATGGCATCTGTCTCTGCTGCAATTACCTCGATTTGTTTTTTCAGACCAGGGCTCATTTTTGAGGCCCCTTTTGACTGGATGAAAAATCCCATCAGGGTCAGGTCGGGTCAGTGAGTTACTCCCCTGTGCCACTCCCCATTGCCTGCCCTCTTGGACGGTTAAAAACACCCAGCAGAACCCACAGAGAGTGGGGAGCAGGGGCAGCAGAGCGTGATACCAGGGCAGTGGGCACTCCAGGCTGGCTCAGGGACACATTTCAGGATGGTTTCCTTCCCTCGGGTGAGTCACATTTATTTGTGCGCATGCAGTGCCAGGCTGTGCTGACCTCCAGTAACAATAGCTATGGACTGAAAAAGATGGGGAAATGAGGGTGGAAATGGTAAAAAAATGTGAATTTGGAGAGTTTGTTTAAATCCAGCCACCAGCTCTGGTTTGGCCTTATGGTTTTGGCCAAGCTGGGGTTATACCATCACCTGAGGCAATGGAAATTGGAATTACTTCATAGATTCTAGACCTACAGGACCAAGCCCCTTCCAGTGCAGAGGGGGTGGCTGTGAAGCCCAGGCACCCAGTGAGACTCTTCTGCTCCCTCCTGCCAGGCTGGAGGTGTTGAGGTCTGTGCCCTCACAAAGTCATCCTTTGCTGCTGGCAGAGCTGTGGAGGAGCTCTGTCAGCCCTTGCTGCTGGCACTGGTCCTGTGGCCTGTAAGACTTGGCTTTATGGTCCCATTTTCTATGTCAACCTGTCTTAACCAGGCAGGACCACCCAGCGTCTCAGACAAAGGGACTGATGAGGTTTTGCACCTTAGCACAAGTGTCTGGCTGGATACAGCAGTATCTTGCCATGCCCCATCTTTAAAATGGGGGGCATTTGGGTCATGTTGCTTGTCCTGGGGTGCAGAGACCCCACAGACCCTGTCTCTGCCCAGGGAAAGCCTCACCACAGGTGCTTAGGTCTTGGCTACTGGAGATGGTACCCCACATTGAGGGAATCAGAGGACAGCTCAGCTGCTGGGGGAGATGGGGCTGGGCCATGCAGTTTCTGCTCTTTGTTAGAGAAAAACAGAAGTCAGGCAGCTGCAGGAGGTGCTGGCACAAGAAGGAGCTGGGAATGGGCTGGGTGGGTAATTCCCACTGATGGAGTGAGGTGGCAGCAGTGGGAACCCACCAGCCCCTGGCTGGGGTGGGGGGGCGCGTCTGGACCCACCCTGCGATCAGGGCAGCTCCCAGCCCAGAGCGCCAGCAGCCCTGCGGCTTCTCTTCCTCACAAAGGACAAGAGGCACCCACTTGGGATCGGGCTGTGTCGCCCATGCCCCCCCACACCCAGACATCTCCCTTGCACTCCCTGAGCTGCTCCAGGCACACGTGGCCTCTGCTCTCACCCTTTGCACAGCACCTGCACCCCCCCACACTTGCATGGCTTGCACACGAACTGCTCGCACCCACATCGCAGCCATCTCGAGGCACACAAGCAGCCGGCTCATACCCAACCCTCCTCCTGCTGCTGGCAAACTCACACTCAGTGCAGACTCATACCTGGTGCACACTCACAACCGTTGCACACTCACTCTTGGTTCACGCTTACTTCTGCTGCTGTTTGACACGCAGCACACGCTCACCCCCGTGCACACTTTCTCTTCATGCAAACTCCCTCCTGGTCCTGTCTCAACGCTGGTGCGCACTCACCCCTAGTGCACACCCACTCCTGGTGCAAACTCACTCCGTGCCACCAGCTCACACCTCCCACGTGCTGCACACTGACCCCTGGCACAGCCAGGCTCCATTGGTGCTCTCGCACTTGGCATACCCAAAGTGCCCCCCTGCCCCCCTGCACATACCCCACCCCTGCCCAGCTCTCACCTGACAATGCCGTACATGACCAGGACGTTGCCCAGCAGTCCCACCACGCACACCACAGAGTAGAGCGCAGTGATGACGATGGCGATGAGGATGGATGTAGCGTTTCTGGCCCGCTGCAGGCCCGTGTCGTTGACCCCGTGTCCGGGCAGGGGGGCCCAGGCGGTGCCGTTGCCCCAGGGGGTGGCAGTGGCCGCGGGCAGCTCCATGGGCAGTTCCACGGTCACATCCATGGGCAGCTCCATGGGCAGCTCCACGGTCACATCCATGGGCAGCTCCGTGGCCCGCGGGCGGCCGTGGCCCCGCTGGAGCCGCCGCGCGCATCCGAACTCCGCGGGTTCGAGACCCGCTCCCGGCCGGTGCCGCCACCCCCTCCCGCACTCGCGCGGGCCCGCAATGCTTTATAAACCCGCGTGTCCCGCAAGCCACGTGGGGCCAGGGGCGGCCCTGCTCTCCCGCCCGCCCCCTCGCCTGTCTGTACCCCTCCCGCTCCCTGCCTGCTGCCTAGATCCCTGCCTGCTATTCTCCCCCTTGCTCTCTACCTGTCCCCACCCCGTCCCCGCCTTCCTCCACCTCTGTCGATGGCTGCCTTTCTCCACTGGGCAGGTCCTTGTCTTTCCTCCACAGTCCCATTTTCCCCGCATCCCTGTCTGCCTCGCCCCATGCCTTCATTCCTACCTTTCTCCCCCACAGATCCCTTCTTGTCCTCCCTCCATGTCCCCCCACCCCCCGCCCCCAAGCCTGTCGCTTTCTCTGCCCATTCCTGCCAGCCTCCCCTCCCAGTTCTTGTCTCCCCAGTCCCTGCCTCTTTTCCCACCACCCAGTTCCTTACCTGCACCCCCCTCCCTCATTCCTGCCTCTACCTCCCCTCCCTGCTTGCCTTCCTAATCCCTGTCTCCCCCCCCGCCCCCAGCCTCCCCAGTCCCTGTCTGTCGCCCATCCCCGGAGCCCACACGGGTCCCCGACTGGAGCGGGAGCGCGATGGATCCAGGCGCTTCTGGGTTTTCTTTGTCTGTAAGAAAGCAGGGGGACAAGCAGCCCTCTTGTCCACAAAGCAAAGCTGGGCGGTCTCCAGCTCCCCCTTGGCTCTGCTCTTTCTTCCTCTCCTTCACTCTCCCCATCACGGGTTGTGGGGTTAGGGGGTGCTGGATGAGTTTGGGGATGCTGAGAAGGGCTGGGAGGATGTTGCAGGGGGATTCAAGAGGGGTATTGTGGGGTGAGGGAAGGAACTGGAGGGGTGCTGGGGGGAGAGTGATGCGGGAATGCTGAAGAGGGATTTGGGGAGCAGTGTTGGGGGGATTTAGGAGAAATGTTTGGAAGGCAGTAAGGAATGCTGGGAGCACTAAAAAAGGTTTCTGGGGGACTTAGGAGGGATGCTGCTGCAGGATAAGGGATTTAGGGGGATGCTGCAGAGTGAAGGTGCAAATACAGACCCAGCAGCAGCACCTGCTTAGCAGAGCTGGGCTTTGTGGGATGTTGAGGGTCACCCTCCCCTTTACAATGATCCTTTCCAGCCTTGGGGCAGGACCATCTTCCTCTGGCAGGGCTCCCTCCTTTCAGGGTCTGCAAAGCTGAGAGGCAGGAGCCTTATTTTTCCTGGAGCCCAAATGGAGGTGGAGGCTGTGGGTACACACACTTGGGGTGTCCCCATCTCCTGTTTGCTTTGGGAATAGATTAATTCATTGCCCTGTGCCCTGGGACAGCACTGGCACAGACAGAGAGTATGATTTGCTGCAATTTTGGGTACATTTGGCTCCTGAGACTGAGCAGGAGACACAGGACATAGAGGAGAGACCAGCAGCTTGTTCAGACCTGGAGATGGGGTTTACAGTTTGCACAGAGCTCTGCCAGTATCAATCTCCTGCAGTGCTGAAGCATCCAGACATTTCACCAAGAGCCTCATAAAAATGCCCAGGAGGGAATTAATGGCTTTTCAATCATTCCATGGTTCAGATGGTAACCATGGGATGAGAGCTCCAGTCCTCTGAGGAGGGAGGTAGGAACAATGTGCTGTGTGTTTCTGTCCTCACAGTGTGAGGTGGCTGTGGTCCTGGCTGGTCCCATAGGGCTGGTGGGATGGGTAAAGGCAGCAGCTGGGAGCACAGGGATGGGTTTAACATGTATATCTTGGTCCTGCACTTTTCATGGATCAGCCTCCTTACCTGGAGGGTGTTCCCATTCCTGCAGTGCTTTTACAAGCCCTGGCAGGACAGAGGGGGATGTTCTGCACCTGTGTGTGATCCAGAGTGCAGGATTTAAATACCTTCCTGGGTGAAAAGAGCCTCTGAGACCCAGAGCGAGGTGCTGAGCATCTGCTATGCCCGGCTCTGGTGCAGGCCAGTTGCTGATCTCTCCCAGTGGCAAGGAAACATCAGGGTGGGAAGTGTGAAATAGCTTTTAGCATGGCTGAGGAGCTCTCTGGAAAAGAACTCATCCCTTTGCTTGGCTCCCAGCATTGCCAGAGCCCCCACACTGACCCTTTTCCAATGGGTTATCTGCAAAGGACTAATCGTCCTGGCAGGTTCCAGCAAACATGTCCTCTTGGCTCAGCTCCAGCATTTCTTTAGAAATTTTTTTCAGCTGGAATGTTAAAAATAAACCCAGTGGACACATAAAACAAATGGAAAATCTTTAAAGGGCTTTGGTGCTCATCTGCCTGCTCTCAGCTGTTGTGCTCCAGCTGCCAAGCCTGGCTGCCACTATGAATGAGTTCCAAAATTGGGGAAGCTGAGGTATGTTGGAGGGGTGAGCATCACCCTAATGCAGCCTGGTGGGTCTGGCAGGTCCTGACCCCCAGCACTGGTCCTGAGACTTCTCTCTGCATCCTGAGTTTGATCAATGCCCCTTGGGCCACCCCGGGAGGGTGGGCAGGCCCTGGCACAGGGTGCCCAGAGAAGCTGTGGCTGCCTCATCCCTAGAAGTGTCCAAGGCCAGGCTGGAAAAGGCTTGGAGCAGCCTGGGATAGTGAAAGGTGTCCCTGCCATGGCAGGGGGTTACCCTGGAGGGGCTTTAAGGTCCCTTCCAGCCTGAACCATTCTGTAGTTCTGTGATCTTGGCTCAAGTCCTGCTCTCCTGCAGGGATTGCTTCTCTTAGCAAGTTCTGTGTGGCAATGCCTTAGCTCTTATTTTCTCACCTACATCCTGAAAAAGAAATAATATATCAAATTGAAGTGGTGAGAGCAATGCCGAGGCTGTCAAGGGGCACAATTCATGTCTCTCCTTTGCTTGGTGAGCTGAGGTCTATCCAAGGGGATTTACAGCTGGAGCCACTAATGGCAGTGTTTTGATTTACTCAGAGACTGAAAAATTGACAAAGTCTATTTCATGGTGAGAAGACCCTGTCCTCTGTAATTTATTGCCTTTAATCAAAATGGACATAAAAATAACATGCAAGAGCCATGAATCTGCTCTGGCTGGACTCCAGTCAAAATCCATGGGAACCTCTGGAGGTTAATGAAATAGGAAACAGGGGAGATGAATTCTTCATGAGGATTTTTGGGGATTCAGAAGGACACTGAGACTCCCTAACAGTACCATGGCTCTCACCTTGCCATGATGCTGTTAGGGAGAGCCTTGCACTGGATCTCTGGTGACACTGGGATGGCTGTGTCCCATGCTGAGGTGGGGGCCAGGGCGTTTCTGCCAGGTATAGAACTATGATAGAAATATACAAATATCTAAAATATAAATATATAAAAATATCTAGATATTTTTGCATAATTTCAATTTTGGCAGCCAGCTTGAGTCCTGTCTGTACATTTCAGAGCTGTGATGCAGAGAGAGGAAACTCCATTTTTTATTCCCCCTTCATTGTGCCTATCTTCATAGAATCATGGAATGATTTGGGTAGGAAGGGACCTTAAAGCCCTTCTGATTTCATTCCCTGCCATTGGCAGGGACACCTTCCACTAGACCAGGTTCCTTCCTTCCTTCCTAGCCTCCTCTTCTCCCCCTGCACTCCTGTCACCATTCTCCAGTGTCTGATCCCACCCATCCCAACTCAGAAAACCAAGCAGTCAGCACAAGGGGGGCACCAGGATGGAACTCAGCTTGTGGTGAACCACCTGGGGGGGCTCCATTGGCATCTAGCTTCCCTCATTTATAAGGATGAGCCAAGACATGCACAGAATCGTGCTTTGGGGAATTGCAGCAGAAGATGTCCCTTTGTTTTCTGTAGCTCTGAGGTGTTTTGGGGTTTGGGAGAGAATGGACC
This sequence comes from Haemorhous mexicanus, assembly GCF_027477595.1. Classification (NCBI taxonomy): domain Eukaryota; kingdom Metazoa; phylum Chordata; class Aves; order Passeriformes; family Fringillidae; genus Haemorhous; species Haemorhous mexicanus. The sequence continues at coordinate 6,874,702 of NC_082367.1, forward strand.
AGATGCTCAATGAGCATCAGCCCAACTGCACTGGTAACCACCGAGTTGCAAGTCCAGGCTGCTCCTCCATCTCCCCAGGGCTCATCGCTTCCCCTCCCTCCACTGACAGCTCCAGATAAATCAGCCTTGAAGAGGAAAATGGGCTGATTTGTGTGTTTTGTTTTCCCATGTCAACATATCTGAGTGTTTTCATACCTTGCGGGGCAGCTGCTGCAAAGAACAAAGCCCATTCGTCAAGGGAGTTAAAATTAGATGAGATTCTTCTCTGCCTCACCATTCTGCATGGCTGCATGTGGGGTGGGGGGTTTGCAGCATTGTTTCCTCGGCACTGTGTGTGGAGAGGCTGTCCCTCGGGCCCGGGTGTCTGTTCGCTGACATGGCCAGAGTCGGAGTTGAGTCCCGAGGCTGCATGGAAAATCTCTGCTCACCACCTTGCAGGCAACAATCCCTCTCCCAGAGGTTGGTGATGTCTTGAGGGTGATGCCACCAGTGTCGCTGAGATGTCCTTGGATGTGGGAGGGGCTGTCCCCCTGCCTGGCTCAAGCTGGTGACAGTGGCAGCCTGCCCCAAGCCCGCTGCTCCCACCAAGGCTGGGGGCAGCAGGGCTCCTTCCAAACACAGGGTGAGTGCGTCTGCTAGTTCACCCTTTTCCATGAAAAATACCTCCAAAGTGATGATTATTTCATTGGAGGGGTTAATGAGCCCTCTTCCTTCACCCAGGCTCATGCCTGGCCTTGTGGCAGGGACAGGGACAGCAATAGCAAATGGTTCATGGGCACCAAGCTGCGCTGGCAGTGAAGGAAGGATGGGCATCACACCCCATCCCTGGGGGACTCAATCCCCACAGGAGCCTTTTTCCCTGACTGTTGCTTATTTAGGTATTTTCACCACCCCACTGCCCCCTCTGTGTTGCCTTTGTCTGACAATGGAGCACTGACTGGGAGCTGGCAGCGTCTCCCTGGATTTTGGGGAGCTGGGAGCCTGAGCTGTGCTCTGCTCAGCTGGTGCTCAGGGTGGCAGATCTGCTTCCATCCGATGCTCGATGCTGGTCGGGAGCATTAACAACCTGTGAGTCATCTCAGAAATGAACCATCACCGCGAAGGGGGAAACACAGCAGCATGGAAAAATAAAGCTTTTTGCTGCTGCTGAGAGGAATTGGTGTCAGTGTGACCCCTGGGCTCCCTGAGGGGCTTTCAGGGTTTTCCTGGACAGGGAGCAGGCCCTTTGAGACCGAGACATGGGGGCTCAGTGTCCTGTTGCCTGGGGCTGGCTGTAACATGGGAACCAGGTGTCCTGGTGCCTCAGGCTGGCCGTGACAGGATGGAGGGCCAAGGACCCTGTGCACATCGACAGACACACATGCAGACCCAGCAGACAGGGAAGTGTTAGGTCTGGGTTTCCCAAGGGATAAGGTCTGTTTGTCTGTCTCCTGTGAGTCTGACAGAAGATTTGCCAATGTCTGTTACTGTACCAAGAGTTTGGGGGTTATCAGATTATTTTTTTTTCTTAAGATCCCTTTTAGAGCTGCAAAACTGCTGGGCTCAGCTGGGCTGTCCCCAGGAGCACTTGGCCAGCCTGGCCTGTGGTTAAATGAAGACTAGTAATAAGGAAAAATTGAAAGTGGTGATTTAATGATTGGAACAGCTCTTCTTCCACAGCTATCTGTCTGCCTATCTAAATATAGATTTATATTTTCTAAACACAAAGTGCCAACATCCCTGCTCTGAGATGGGTGAAGCAGCTGTGAGCCAAACACAAGAATTTAAAAAAGCAGTATTAAATAACTGATGTCCAATGAAAGCCTTTGGCGGAAGGAAATACTCTGCAAATAGATACTTATTTACATAGAGAAGAAAACAGCTGGAAACAGATTTTTCTTTTCTCCCAAGGTTTTGGCTTCAGCAGGTTGAGGGAGAGGATATTTGATGTGTAAATCCCTTCCTGCTGCCAGGTTTGGTGGAGGCAGAGCCACGTCAAGAGCACCCGTGGCTCAGGGAGGTGTTGGCTTAGACAAAATGTTGTTGATTTAAAGGATATTTTAAATTTGGGTTTTTAACTTGCCCTTCTTGTCTTGCCCTCCCATGGCACAGTAGGGAGCAAAACTTGGTCAGGGATGGCCGCAGCTCCCAGGAGCTGTCCCCCTGTGCCCATCAAGGAGCTGCACACACACACATCCATATCGATGTGGCAGAGGGACTGGGAGCATCAGAGCAGCAATGTTGCCAGGGATGAAGGGAGAGTGTTTGCCCATAACCACCTTCAAGGTAATGTTCCAACCTAATTCCCAATCCCAGAATGGGTTTTTCCCATCAGCATGATGGAAAGATCCATCCTCCTCCCTTCCACTAATAACTGCACTCCATTAACAACTTGAATGTTCTAGGCTAAGTGTTCCCATTTCTCCCACAAATGGGGCCCTTCTTGTGCCCACCCAACAGCACAACACCCCCTCCTCCCCCTGGCTGTGGGACCAGAGCTGAGGGTGGATGCCAAGGGGACAGTTTTTAGTCCTTGCTGTAACCAAGATATCTTCTGAGCAAAGCAATTTTTCATTTTGCCTTGTGCTTCTACCTTCCCCGTATCCAAGCACAGCCAGGATCCTCTGAGGGCCTGGATGACTCACCACAGCAGAGATGTAAGGGCATTAGCACGATTCCTCCCTGGGCTCTACATCTCCCACCATCAGGAGTTTTTACATTCCAAGCATCTTTCCTGCCCCGAGGAATTGTCACGTTTACCTGCAGAACGCCTGGGCAGAGGGAGCACGTCGAGGGGCAGGGATGGGGGCTGGACCAGGGAGGGTGGGGTAGGGATCAGAGGGATGGCAGCACACACACGGAGTGTCACAGCCTCGCTGGTGGCAGCGTGACACGTGTGCTCCAGAGCAATTAGTGCCCTCATCCTCAGTCATAGCCGGAAGATGCAGCAGTCCCTCCTCCACGGCTGCTCTTTCCCCACAGCCCCAGCACTGTGGCAAGTGCAGTTGGCTCACTAATTACATGCCATGCCTAGACTGGCTGCTTTGCACAGTGCTATTAGTTAGCATTTGTTTTCCCTGGTGGTTGCTGACCCTGCCAGAGCTGGGAATAAATTTGCTGCTGTGGGTGATGGGTTTGCTGCGCGCGGCCGGCGCTGGTGGCACAGCTCCTGGGAAATAAATGGCTTTGTTACAGGACACACCATTTATATTCTCATTTTGGAAAGACGAGGCGGCTTGTTGGAAGAACGTAGCCCTCAGTGCCAGCTGCTCTCAACTTTCAGGCTTCCAGAGACCTTGGAGAAAAGGCAGAGAGCTGAGACAGTTGGGATTGTTCCGCCTGGAAAAGAGGCTTTGAGGTCACCTAATTGTGGCCTTCCAGCACCTAAAGGAGCTGTAAAGAAAGACAGACAGTGCCTATTTACAAGGGTCTGGAGTGGCAGGACAAGGGGAATGGCTTCCCACTGCCAGAGGGCAGGGTTACATGGGATATTGGGTAGGAATTCTTCCCTGTGAGGGTGGAGAGGCCCTGGCACAGGGTGCCCAGAGCAGCTGTGGGTGCCCCATCCCTGGAAGTGTCCAAGGCCAGGCTGGACAGGGCTGGGAGTAACCTGGTTTAGTGGCAGGGGGTGGGGCTAGATGGGCTTTAAGGTCCCTTCACACTCCAAGAACTCCATGGTTCTACGACGATGAAAGGGGGCACAGATATGACTGGGGGCAGAGCTTGGGACCTGTCCAACCTGCCCTCCTGGGGCATTTTTACTCAATAAATAATTGACACGGGGCTGGGAGAATCTGGAATGGTGTAAAGCAGGTGGAAAGATACTCTGGGAACATTACAAGCAAATCTGGGTTAGAAAATGTGCAATGATTTTTCCTCTGCAACACAAGCCCTGCCCGGTCCACGCATTTTGATGCAGAGGATCACAGAGTAGGGATGAGCCTGAATATCCCATTGAGCCCCCCAGGCTCCTTCTCCTCTTTCCCATCACCTTGGGTGCTCTGCCTGCACTAAGCCTGTCCTAAACCATGTCAATCTGTAGAGCAACTGTCCCCCCCCCTTCCCCTCCCCCCTTGTTCACCAGCTCTGTCCTCCAGCCACCTGGCACTTCATTATATCACTAAAGATTAATCCACAGCTCCTAATTGCCGAGCGCCCAAGAGCTCCTGGCAGGCAGGGAAAAAAGTGTCAGGCAAAAAAGCCAATGTCTTTTTTTTTCCTCTGCAATATTTAGGTCGACGTACTGGTGGGGGAAGCACAGAGATGGGAATTTGTGTGCTTTGAGGGAATTGGGGGGGGTTATAGCATTTATCGGGGTTTTTTCGCTGTCATCTCCTCCATCCTGGCTGTAAGAGGGAAGAGTATGCATGATTCCAGCTGAAAGTGAGGAAAAAATGCATTTTATGGAGGGATCTTTGCATTTAATGGGGGATCTTTGCTCAGTTACTCTGAGTATTCAGCTAATGGAGGGGAAAAAAAAGGTCTGTGCCAAGCACTGTGATTTTAGGCAGGCTTAGATCAAAGTGCTCTGCAGACTCAGCAAACCTCTCTGGCCAGGAAAAAAAAGAGCACAGGGTTTTTCTTTAGGAAATGTATATTCTGTAATTTTCCATGCAACACATTTCACTTTAGAAATAAAGGTCTGGGTCCAGTTTGGGCTCTTTTGATGCTTTTAATCATTACAAAGCCTGGTGTGCAGAATTGCAGCCATACACCTCGGCGAATCATTTCCTTCCAATGGACTGCAAACACCGCAGATGAAAACTGATTTTCCTCCTCTTTCTTTTTTCTTTTTTTTTTCCCCCAGAAAAACACCCCAAAGCAAATACCCAGCCAGCTCAGATCCATGGCTTTGCTCCAAGTATTTTGGCTTGGCTGAAGATCCAGGCTGGATCATGTGGCTGTCCTGGACAATCACTAATTTTTTCAGAGCTGCTCCAAAGCAATTGAGTCACTCACATCAAGCCAAAACAATTGAAAGAGAAAGGAAATTCAATTTGCAACCCAACCTGGGGCTGGAACCAGAAGGAGGCTCAGCGTTTTTTTCCTCCTATTTCAGTGCTATTTGTGTGTCATTCAATGCTGGGAGTGTCTTGCCAGTTACCCCTGCCTGGTTCCTCCAGGTGTTTGGGGACCACCATACCACTGCATCCTTTGACAACCACCCCTATGGAATTCAGACCCAAAGCCCTGCATTCTCCTGCCCTTCTAGCAGAGGCAGCACCTTGTGTTTAGGAAAACCAGTGCCTAGGGGTTTATTAAAACAAAGAGCTGGAGGTCTGGGGAGGCAGTGAGTGCCTGTGCCTTAGGGATCATTACCTATTGATTTTAAGTGAGCATGGGAATGGGCAGGGGAATCTGCTCAGTTTGTCACAGACTGCCAGTCATGGAATCATGGGATGGTTTGGATTGGAAGGGACCTTAAAGCTCTTCTCATTCCACCCCTGCCATGGGCAGGGACACCTTCCACTAGAGTGGGTTGTTTCAAGCCCTATCCAGGCCTTGGACACTTCCAGGGATGGGGCAGCCACAGCTTCTCTGGGTACCCTGTGCACAGCAGGAGCACTAGGACCCACACAGAGAGGTAAAGACTGGCTCCAAAACTGCTTTCATTCCGTTCAGTTCCATTAAGCCCAGGTGCTTGGGAAGCCCTGGCTGTGGTGAGACAGAGTGGAAATTTTCCAGAGGGTCCCTCCAAGATCAGCTGTCCTGGTGGTGGACAGGACACATCATCTCCTGCTCCATCCCTGTGCACAGGGACCTCCCACTGTGCTTTGGGGGTCGGTGACCGGGGCCGGGGGAGATACAGATGCAGTAAGTGAGAGGATGGGGAAATGGGGTTGCCAAGGAAACCACAGAACAGCAAAGTTCTGATTGTTTTCTCAAGGCTGGAAAAATGCGGGGGAGAAGGGCAGCGGCAAAGCCCCGTGCTGCGGGTGAGCTGGGGGAGCTGGAGTATGGTGTGGTGACCCCTGGGCCAGCCAGGATTGCAAAGTAAAACTGGCCATGTGCCAGATTCTGTGGAACAGGGTGTCCCTGAGGTGGCTGAGTGCAGTCTTTGGGGAAGGGATGTGGTCTGGCCGCAGCAGCAGTGGCTGTCCCCTCCCGGGGAAGCCTGGCTGGAGCTGGACACTCTGTGGGGTTGTTTAAAGTGGTGCAAGTTGGAGGTTGAATATAAAAACTCCATCGGATAGAAGATTCAGCATCTCCTTGGAGTGACCTGGAGGGATTTAAAAAATATGTTGATGTGGCACTGGGGACATGTAGTTAGTGGTGGGCTTGGCAGTTCTGGGAGAGCAGTTGCACTCAATTATCTTGGAGGTCTTTTCCAACTGAAATGATCCTGTGATTCATGCAGAGATAGGCAGGGAGAGGCAGGAAGAAACACCAGCCTCTGCTGAAGCTTTGGAGCATCCAAACCTGGAGCCTCGGGGTGGGTAAATCAATCCCTGGCAGGAACTGTAAGGGCCTCTCCATCATTGCATGGTCTCGACCAGCACCACATAGGGCTGGAGCTGCAGCAGAGGTCCTGAGGGCTCTTGTGAAGGACACAAAGGGATGCCAGGAGAGCCATCATAACATGCTTGGAATCTGGCTCCCTCTGGTGTCACTTAAACACCTTTATTAGACTGGACTGCAAAAAAAATAAGTCCAAATCCCCCTATTTCAACCTTGTCCTAGGCAAACATGCCCTGCAGTGCCCTGGGGATGGCTGGGAGCCCCAGTCCTGCCCTTCCTGTGCTCCCCTCACACCTCAAGGTCACACTGATGTTTTATTCATCCCCTACAATCCACTATATTCCTTAATTGCAGCCACACACACTGTCACAAGGGTAAATAATTGCCTTGGAGGCTCATTAATCACTTCAGAGTGTTAACGAGCACCACAGCCCAGAGAGCTCTTTCAGGGGCCTCAAGAGTGGTGGGGGCCCTCAAATACGGAGGGTTTAGCACCCAAGTCTGGGTACAAATGGCACGGCCTGTGAAAAAATTCACACCAGCGCAAGACCAAAAAATTAATGATGGGTTAATTAACAGCTTCACTGTCCTTCTCTGCTCTCACGCGCTGGCTCATGCAGGCATGGGAGCAGTACCCTCCACAACCCTGAGGCTAAAGCTGGGGAGCTATAAACTTGAGACAGACATCCCAAACCCATCATAGGAAACAGTCTGTGCTGCAGAGACAGTTCACACCTTTATTACTCTGGCTGGAAGGGTTCTTCCTTGCTCTGCAATCTTTCTTTCTTTCCTGGGACATGGTGCCTTCAAGCCAGGCTGGATGGTCCATTTGTCACAGAGCAGAGGGGCACAGTGGCATCCCAATAGCATCTGGACATGCTGCACCCACTCTGTCCCCTCCATGTCTCTCCCCTCCCTCTGTGTGCACTTAGGTGAGGAAGAAGGTGTTTGGGTTATTACCTGGCCCTCTGCCACCCTCAGCTCCCAGGCACAGAATGAGTCTGTTCCCAGTGGGATCCCAGCCCACCCCAATCAAAGGGCAGGTATTTGCAGGGAAGAACCACTGAATTCACAGGGACCTTCTCGAGTGAACTTGACATAGCCGAAGGCCAGGTCCCCAGGATGTTTGAGGGAGCCCAGTGCAAATGTACGAGGAGTTGGGGTTTAGGGACTGGTGCCACCCTGACTCTTCCTCCCCTACCCAGCTGCCCAATGTGGTGTTACAGCAGCTTGTCTGGCACCACGCTCCCTCCAGCCCAATCGCCAGCAGCGTCAGCAGAACTGCAGGAGAAGCAGAGTCCAGGGCAGGTGGTAAGCCCTCACCCAGCACCCAGAGCACCACTTCAGGGGGCTCTGCTACCCCTGAAGGCTAGGAAAGGGGTGGGTTGCCCAGAGCATGTCCCCAGATGGTTACAGACCTTCCAGCGGTTCCCACACTCGTTGCACAGCACGAACGTTGTCATGGGCTCGTCGGCACTGCGCGTCTGTACCTGGGGTGGAGCAGCACCGCCTCAGTGCAGACCCTTAGAGCATCCCCCAAGCCAAGCTCCCCTGCAGACCAGGCCTGACCTGGTTGTACGTGCAGTTCTTCTTCTTGCATTTGCCACACTGGAAGAGGTCAGTGACGGTGCCACCTGTCTTGGCCATCTGGTGCTCCCGGATGGCCTCCTGGGTCATGGCATTCCGCAGCTTCTTCAGCTCATCACTGGCCATCTCCTGCCAGCAGCATTGGCCCAGATGGGTCAGTGTGGCCATGACTCTGCTCACATCCAAGTACCACAGTCCAGCACCTTCCCCATCCTCTCCCAAAACAAGATTAATCCTGCTGTCTGTGCTTGCTGGAGGGTTTAGACCCATCCTGATGAAAAAAATCACCCCATCTTCAAACTAAAACTGCTGTCTGCAGGGATCTGTCTCCTGACAGGAGAAACCGGGCTTCTGAGGAGCCTGATTTGTGGACTCTGGTTGAGGACAACTGGGGAGACTCCAGCCTGATTCCTGCCCGTATGACATCCCACAGCCAGATCTGTGATAGGCTGGGGGTCTGCAGGGCTTTAAGGGTCCTAGCAGTGCTGCCAGCTTTCTCCTAATGCTCCCCGTGTCTCATTCAGCGCTGGGGTGGGACAGGGAAGTGCTGGGACAACCCCACTGTGGACAGCACCAAACCAAGACCCAGCACTTGGGCACCACAGAGGCAGCATGGAGGAGATCCAGGGGCACCAGCCCCATGCACCCCAGTGCCCACCTCAGCAGTCATGCGGGCGATGAGGCTGGGCTCGATGGCCCCACACAGCACATTCCTCCGCAGACCAGGGTTCTTGGGGTCCTTCAGGTTGCTGATCCTGCTCCGCACCCGGTTGCGATACTTCATGTCTGTGCTCTTCAGCTCCTGGAAGATATGTGGGGTCTGTCAAGGAATCAACACGGGGATGCCAGCTTGGGTGCTGCTGTCACCAGGGCCAATGGTCACGTTGAGGTGGCTGATCTCGCTGGGGCTTTCCTCCCTGTGGGAAGTGTCCCCATCCTTGGCTTTAAGAGGATGAAGCACAGCTTGAGATGTGGGGAGGAAAATGACTTTGCATTGCCTTGGAATGTCTGACATCCAGACAGAGCTATGGGGCTCAGGGACTATCACCAAGCCCTGTGCTGGGACAAAAGTTCATGGTGCAGAGGACTCTGTCTACTCCCTCCTCCCAAAGAACATGATATGGACAGGTTGATGTAGCAGCTTTAGGCACAGAGTCTGGGAGGCACCAAAAAGGGCACCCAGGAGGTGAACCACCCTCGAGTTGGTCCTGGTCTCAGGGGGCTGCCAGAAGAACCCCAAGCCTTGAGTTGGGGGTGGGCAGAGGTGGCTCCATCTCTTCCAGCACGGCACAGCCTGGACATTGTGAGAGACTGGTTCTGGCAGGAGACACGGGCACCTACAGCAGGCTCATGGAAAAAGATTTGGCTGGGTTTGAATTTATTTCCCCAGGGATGAAGGCAGGTCCCTGACCAGAGGGGATGGGGGGAGCACACACACTCCCCTGCACGAAGGCAGTGCTCAGGAGACGCTATGCTCAGCATCAGCTTCAGCCTTAGCCTCAGCATCCTCTCACTGAGGTCTGGGCTCCCTCTGCAGGCAACGAGCACGGCAGAGTCTGTCACCCTCTTCCTTGTGCCTGTCACCCTCTGTCCTGTCCCCAGCAGCACTCTTGAGCCCATGTACACCCCCCCAGCAGATTAAACCTGGGGATCCGTAGCCCCCAAAAGGATATGGTCTTCAATCTCCGATGCCATCTTCTCGCAGTTGACACTGAACTCCTTGTAGTCGTCTGAAGGGTAGAGAGGTTAAGGGGCGACTTCCAAGTGTGAAACCAGCCACAGATCTCACTGTACCTCCCTCAAAAAATCTCACCTCTCCCCCTGTACTTGCCCCAGACCCTCCATCTCTAAAATACCTAGTTTTACCCATTTTGAACCGTAAAGATGCGTCCTCACATCCAACTCCCTTATCAGAGACCCTACCAAGCTCCTTTTCTTTTCTTCGGGGCTGAATGCTCCTATCAGGACTGTCCCATAGGAGAAACAGCCCAGCCTGGGGTGCAGCACCCTCAGAACTGCTCACCGTCCATGCGCAGTGCAGCCGTCAGCATCTCAATGCACTTGTCCCGCACCGAGTCCCCTGTGAGGTAGCAGGGGGCCAGGAAGCAGGGGCTGGCAGAGAAGGAGGGGCTGCTGGGGGTGCGCGGCACCTCAGGCTTGACTTTGCTGCTGTTGGCTCTGCAGGGGCACATGGAGGGGCACGGGCAGGTGGTAGGGTCCTGGCACAGCCGCAGGGACCTGACGGGGTCCCTTGGAAGTGGAGTGGGTCTCTCCTACCTTTCCTCCTCTGTCCTACCTTTCCTCCTTGCTGTCACTGGAGTTTCTCTGGGAGCTGGTGGGAGCTGGAGAAAGGCTGGTGCCCACAGAGGCTCTCCTGGGAGTGGCACGAAACAGGACAGTGGGGATGATACCAGAGACAGGGCAGGCAGGACAGGGGGCAGGGACTGGTGGCAGGACCTCAGGCATCAGCACATCGATGAGAGCACTCACTCGGAAGCCAACAGGAATCTCCATTTGCTCCTCCCAGAAAATATCCCAGTGCTGGGGCAGGATCAGGGCTCCCAGCCACTTCTCACCCCCTCCATGGTCATGGTATCCCCAAGGAGGACCTTAGAAGCATCCCCAGGCTGCCCAGGGACACCCTCTCCTTACCTCTCCCCTGACAGTCTCTTCTGTGTGGAGGAAGAGGAGGAGACGGTTGAGGACTTGGAGTCAGCAGAGGCTCTCCTGGCAGGACAAGCCCCATGTCAGAGGGCAGGGACTGGGACAAGTGGTGGGTCCACACCCCAAGCACAACCCAGTGAGGGGCCAGGGTCTGGCCTCTCCCATCCTCACCCAGCCCAGCACCCACCGCTCTTTCTTGCCATCCTGAGGTGATTTCTTGGAGGATGCAGTGGGGCTCCTGCCATCACTGGACTCTCTTCACCACGGAGGCCCAAAGGAAGGGAGAGAAGCTCTCAGCAAACCCAGCATACTCTGGCAACCTGTGAGCTGGATGCTGTCCATCTGCATCCCCCATCCCTGAGCCCCACCCCAGGCTGCTGGCAAAGCCTCCTCTGGGCTGGCAGTGCCTGGCAGAGCCTGGCATGAGGGTCAGGGCATCCTTCAGCAGGTACCTCTCCGGGCTGGAATCGGCAGAGTGGCCCTGGGTGGTGGTGGCATGAGAGTCACACTTGCTGGGCTTCCTAGGGATAAGGAAGAGAGAGCAGGGGTCAGATGAGCACTGTCCAAAATGACCTAGTTTTAGAGAAGGGAAAATAGAAAATGGCCAATTCTCCCTCCTCCAAAATCTGCCCTGGTGCGGTCCCAGAGGCAGTTTGGTCTCCAGAGGTGCTGCCAGCATCCATGGATAGGCAGAGATGGATAAACTCTTAAGGACCAAGCAGAGGGTGGTCTCATATTGGCCCCAGTGTCCCCCAACAGCAGGCAGGAGGCCTCACCTCTCCTTGTGCTTCTCTCTGTGCTTCTCAGCTGTATTCTTGCTGTGCTTCACCCCTTCACTGGGGCAGCTGGAAACATCCAGCCCCTTCTTCTTCTCCTTGTCTCCATCTGTGTCGTTCTCCTTCTTCTTACCTGCATCCTTCTCTTTTTTTGTGGTGGTGGACTCTGTGGGAAGGATTTGGGTGTCACAGTCACAGCCCAAACCAGCACAGGGCACCTGCAGAGTTGCATCCTGGGGTGGGGAATGATTGCGGAGATGCTCAGCTCTTGGTGGGGCACTCACTGAGTTACACCACTCTATCCCAGAGGGAAAACAAGCCCTTGGAAAAATCTGGGTTGCAGATTATAGGAGCCTGCACGTCCCAGCTCTGGACTGATTCCACTCCATCCCCCCAGAAAGCATTGGGGCTTGAGGTGTGGGGATGGCTCAGGGAGGCCTGAGGCTTTGGGGAGTTCTCGTCTCCCTTCAGCATCACTCACCCAGAAGCCGCTTCCAGTTTTTGATGAGGATTTTGGCTGAGGCCACCACCTCTTCATCTGAGCAGTGCTTCCTCACTGAGTTCACAGCCACTCCAATCCGTGTGGTCTGGGGACAAACACCAGGAGCACATCCTTAGGGATGTGCTGGCTAGCACAGGGCACAGGACAAGCTACCCCATGGGGTGTCCCCCCACCCAAACCCCCTCACCTGGAGCAGCTGGATGGTCATGGTGTAGCTGGTAAGGGACTTGAGCAGATCCAGTGCCCCTTCCTACAGCAGGGAGAAGCCACAGGAGCCCTTGAGGAGGCACCAGGCCCCACCAGGAAGGGCATGACAGCCCAAAGCAGCCCTGGGCTGCTCCCTGGCATTGCCCGACCCTCTCACACCGATAGAAAAGGCCCACACCCAAATTGTGCTGGACCATCCCAGCACCAGGTCACATTTCCAGATGGGTAGCATGAGCTTTTCTTAAAACTTGGGAAAACCCCCATCTGTAAGAAAAATCTGGGCTGGTGGGAGTTAGGGACAGCTGGGGGATTTCCCAGTGTCCCCCACCCAGGGGTGTGAAGGTCCATGGGACACAAGCCCCAGGATTTCTTCCTGATACCCTGCAGTGGCAGCTGGGATAAAGATAGTCCAGCATAGAGCCTTCCTCCTCCTCCCTCTCTTTCTCCTCCTCCTCACCCTTGGTATTTTTAGAGCCCCAGCAGCAGACGCCAGCTCCCAGGTATTCCCCCCTGGGGACACTGTTCCATGGAGTCCCACCATGAGGGGCTGGATCTGATCCCCCCAGTGTGATGGGTGCAGGGACATTCCTGTGCTGTAGGTGGACCCTGGCTCTGTCCCATCCCAAAGTGCAGCAAGAGAGCTGTGGAACACCCCTGTCCCTTGACCCCTGGGTAATTCCTGGCAGCAAGCAGAGCCATGGGATCTAGTTTGATACCGAGCATTGGTATCCCAAAAAGCCACCAGATCCATGGAGACGGCAGTGCTGCCCCGCCAGGCAGGAGCCTGCACCTTGTCAGGGCAAAGGCCAGTGGAAACAGTCAAATATTAACTCGGAGAGCTGGGCTTGGCCCATGTAACTGGCTCACCAGAATCCTCACTTGGCACAAGGGGTGGCAGGGCTGGATCCTGGCTCCCCCAGAACACAACCACCAAAAACACCCCGGAAACAGTGTCTGACCCCTTCCCCTCCCTTTGCACACTTGTGAAACAGGCAGGGCTGTGCCCGAGGGTGCACTGAGGGTCTTACATCCCCCAGCCCAGAGCTTTTCCTTGCCTGTACACGAGCCTCTGGCCCTGGCACTGATCGGGTGTTGGTGCACAGGCTGGGGGCCAAACACCTGTCACCCACAATCCGGCACTGCCAAGCAGTGTCAGGAGCTGCCACCCATGGGGAAAACGCCCCCTTACCCCCAAATCCCAGTGTCTGGGAGCAATGGGGTCCAGGAGAGCCCCAAATCAGCAGAAAAATTAAATCCCCTGGGTGCTGACTATGATGTCCTGAGGCTGGGCTTGGGTGACACAGGCAGCACCCCTTAAACCCACTCCGTGCCTCCAGAGACAACGTGAGGGGTGTGAAAAGCAAACCCCCTCCTTTCCCAAGCCACACAACATTCAAACATGCATGTAAACAAGCAAGTGTGTAAATAAGCATGTGTTTAAATATGTGCACGTGTAAATACGTACGTGTTTAAATACGCGCACACGCCCCAACGAGCTCAGCCACCTTACCGTGCTTTTCCTGGCCACCATCTTATCCAATTTCTTGGCAATCCGGACCAGCTCCTCAGCGGGCCCCATGGTGGGGGCTCCAGCAGAGCAGGACGCTGGCTGCAGGCACAGCTGGCTACTGCTGACATGGGGGTCCCGGGCAGAGGGGTGGGCGGGAGCAGAGAGGGGGGGAAAAGGGGGAAAGGGACGGGAAGGGAAGAGAAGGAAGGGAGAGAAGCAGAAAGGAGGTGGGGCTGTCCCGGCCGGTTACAAACTCCTGCCAGGAAAGCAAAATAGCCCAGGGGAGGGCTAAATATAGCCGAGAGGCACGGCTGCAGGAGCGGGGGAGGCGCACGGCGGGGCGCTCCAGGGCGCGCAGCCCGCGGCCAGGGGAGCCCGGGGAAGCACAGGGCCCGAGATGGGGCTTTGCCATCGGGATAGCTGAGCTAGGGAATCCTCAGGGGCAGGGGTACAGTGTGCCGCAAGCTCCGTTTTTCCCAAAGTTGATCCAGCAGCAAGATCCCTGGGGGAATAATCTTTATACTCCGTGCATTGGAACATTCCGCTATACGTGGAATTCCAGTATACAGGAATAGTTCTTATTCTGCAGTACTCCACATACTGGAGTGCTTTGGTACTGAGAATATCCCATCCCTGGAAATGTCCAAGGTCAGGATGGACAGGCTTGGAGCAACCTGGTCTAGTGGAAGGTGTCCCCCCTACACCAGGGGATGGACAAACCGATCTTTAAGGCCCCTTCCAACATTCCATGATTGTGCGATGACAAACGACACGCTGCAGTCTTTGAAGTGCAGCAGAGAAGGTACTCCAGCAGTGGCAGCAGAGCCAGTTGATGGTGTGCCAGCCTAGGGCCGGAGCCGGAGCCCCGCAGGCCTGGCTGGACAGGCAGCAATACGGGGCACAGGCCATTGGGATATGTAGGTGACTACAACCTTGCCATCCTTGCTTGTCCCTGCTCCAGCACTCACATGGGGTGGCTGTAGGATGAGCATCCTGCTCTGGATCCTTGTCCCAGCCCAGCCCTACACACCCCAAGGGTGATCACAGATGCCAGTGACTGGGAGCCTTGGGGACACATTAGCAGCATTGCCATGCTGGGGATGGCCAGGGCAGGGGTTGTACCCCCAAACACACTCCCAGGTGCTTAAAAAATGATGGTTTATTAGAAATCAGACAGGAAACATTTAAAAAAAGATTTTTGAGATGAAGCATTTGACACAGAAATGGGGGCCCCTGCTACAGGGGTATGCTGGTCCTAGAAAAAGTTGTAAAACCCCCTCTGAGACCCCCCCCAGGGAAGGGGCAGTGATCCAGCACCCATCCCACATGAGGGACATGGGGCAGGGGCTCTGTGGTACCACCTGGCATTTCGCTACCAGTTTTGGAGAAGCTTTGGAGCACCCCCGAACTCCACCAGTCCAGGCCCCTCCCAGAACCTGGGGTAGGGGACGGACACAAAAAAAAGCCCCTCTCCTATTTCTTGCCCATCCCAAAGGCTTCACAGTTGGGGTACAGAAGGAGGCTGGTGGTTCATGGCTGTCCCCAGGATGAGGAGGAGGCTTCATGACTATCTGGCAGAGGGAGGGGGATACCAAATACAGCTCCCCCATCCCAAAATCCTTTCAGAGAAGGAAGAAGAAAACCCAAGGGATGGGCAGAGACCACGGGAAGGACAGAAGAGCAGCAGGAGCAGGGGCTGGCACAGAAACCTCAGCCCACCAGTGCAGTGAGCATGTCCATTCTCTGCTCCTCAGCTCCCTACTGCTGCCATCCATGGACAGTTTTCCCAAAGCAGGGGATCTCTGGGCCCCCTTGGAGGACAGTGGTCTCATGCCAGGATCCTGGGCACATGTCCCTTGTGGCCTGGCTCTACCAAGTCCCCAGCAGGGAGCTGGCTCTACTCCCAGTCAATGGGACAGTGACAAACAGGGCCACCCCCACATGGTCAGTCTTGCAAGAGGTGGACGAAGCTGGCAGGGAAGACTCCAGTGCGGGAGCCATCACCCTCGATGAAGCCGACCTGAGGGTGCAGAAAGAGGGTTCAGGGGAGTGCAAGTCTTATCTCGAAATATCAGCCCCAGAACTTCTTCCCTGCTCAATTCCAACAGGGATTTAGAGAGGCAAAGCTGCGGTGACAAATCCGTAGAGCCCTCCCAGCCCTCCTCCATGCATACATGGGGCAGAAGTCTGTGCCCCCCCAGAAAAACCCAGCCTCCTTCAGAAGAGAACTGGAGGGGAAAAAGGAGCAGGATTTGGATCCCAGCACCTGTCTGTGCCATGGTGACTCACCCAGATCTGCTCGTCCTCCTCCCGTGTCACCACAATGACCTCCCCCTTGGAGAAGGTCAGCTCTCGTGCCTTGTCTCCCTTGCAGTCAGCCACTGCCTTTACCCGCTTCTGCCTCCCCTTGGCCTGAAATGGGATCAGAAGGGGGTGACAGACCCCCCCGAGGCCATCCAAAAGGTGGTAACAGGGATAGGACCCCCTGATCACTCCATCTGCCACCCCAGGATAAGAGGAGCTGGGATGCTTGGGGATGCAGAGGAGGATTTGCACCTACCGGAGCAAATCTTCTGGGCATGGGCACAGGGGGCACCTTGCTGAGAGCAGGGTCCTCGGGGCCACCAGGGCTCTGGGGGGACCCAGCCGACCCCATTTTGCTCACCATGCCACCAATGCGCCGGTACGAGCGGGTGCTCTCCGAGCTGTGGGTGACAGTGGGAACAATGTCACCCCAACTCTGCTGTTGCCTTCCCCCACCCTGTTCTCCATCCTACGAGGTCTCAGAGAGGTCAGGGCTTCCCCCATGGGACCTGGATCTCACCCACAGCCCCCTGGATGCTGATGAAAAGGGTCCCCAGCACCCAAACTCCCTCAAATGAGCCCATCCCACCACATTTTCCCAAAGGAGAGAAAAAATACATATGATAATGGGCAGAGGATCTTGATGTCCTCACAAATAATCTGCATCATTGTCTCCAACAACAACCCAGCATCCCCACAGCTGCCCTTGTCTCCTCCTGCGTCCCAAGGTCACCATCAGTTTCTCTGGAGATCCCAGAGGGTGAGGACCCCTTTGCTTCACAGCAATTCTCCACGCCCGTGGGGGCGGCAGTGGTTGAAGCTCACCCACCAGCATTGTGCCATGATCCCCCAACATCAAGTGCAACCGCAGTCTGGAGCAGGGTCCCTACCCAAACTTGACAGGGGGGATGTCAGGGACTGTGTTGCCTGGCAGGGGCTGTGTGGGTGGGGGACTCAGCTCTGGCCCCCGCCGACTGCTGCTCGTGTCCGTCTCGGAGCGGGTTTCCCAGTACGCTGCCCGCTGGCTCTCAGTGGGGCTGCGGGTGCTGGGGGTGCCATCCAGGGCACCTGTGCTGCTGGCAGAGGGCAGGCTGCGTGGTGCCACTGCCTCCACTGGCCCAGAGAAGTGGGGCTCCGATGCCTGCCGGGGCAGTTCAGGGCGCTCTGGGGGAACACACGCAATGGAGACAATAAACTTGGTCTCTGGGGGAAGGCACAGCCCCACCATGATGACCCCCAACTCCGACTCACCGGTGGGGCTGTGGCTGGGTTTGGGGCGAGAGCTGCCCCGTGTAGGGTTTTTGAGGGGCAGCGGCGGGGGGATCTCCTCGCTGTGAGCCCGGCGGGGTGCAGTGCGCGAGGGCACCAGGATGCTCTCGTAGGTCTTGTTGGTGATGTCCATCCCCATGCAGCTCCAACGGCTCTGGGGGCAGGCAGGTAGTGGGCTGGCGGCCAGTGGTGGTGTGCCCTTGAAGGAGCGCTGGAGGGGGCTCACCTGGGGGTACACACACAGCTCCAGGGATGTCCCACTGCCACCAGCCCCCCAAAAGGGTCTGCAGTCCCCCAGCTCTCTTACTGGGGATGTGGAGGCCCCACCATCCCACAGTACCCACCATCATCCCCACAGTACCTTCTCCTCTAGCTCATCCTCACTGTCATAGGGGAACTCTGATGGGGGCTCCCAGTCATAGTCCACATGGATTTGCAGGGATAGCTTCCCCGCCTGCGCCTGCTCCAGCTGCCAGAGGGATGGGGCAGGTCAGGGGGATCTCTGGATGGGCCAGCCCACAGGGGTCTCAGCACTGGAGGGACATGTTCCAGAAGCCCCCCGCCTTCATGCCAGCCCTCCTCAGGCACTTGGTCCCCTCTCCCCACTCTGAGCTTCTCCCCCATTCCTCCACCCCACCTACCAGCTCCTCACACTCGCTGTACTTCAACCTCCTCGCCACATCCAGAGCTGTCTCGCCCGCCGCGTTCACTGCCCAAGGGACAAAAGGGGGACAAATCCAAGTTGCAGCCTTACCACTCCCACCAAAGAACCCCAAAACCCCCATCCCGAGCTCATACCTGTGGTGAAGGTGGCTTTCCCTTTCAGAAGCAGCTTGAGGCAGTTGGGCTGGTTATAGAGTGCACCATAGTGCAAGGCCGTGTTCCCATTCTGCGTCACCTGGTCCAGTGTTCCCCTGTGCAGGAGCAACAGCAGGAAAGTCAAGGCTTACAAGCACCCTGTACATTCCTCTCATGAGGGAGAGGGCAGAGAATACTGGGAGGCCTTGGGGACACACCCATTCTGGATGATGAAGTCCACCAAGGGAAGGGATGATCTGTCGGCGTGGCGCACGGCCATGTGCAGCGGCAGCTCGCCTGCATCCTGCCAAGAGATGGGAGGGAGAGATGACCCTGAGAGTGCTCATCTTTTCTCAGAATAAAGGGAAAAGAAGTACTGGATCCAAGAATGCTCATCTTGCCTCCTGAATGAAAGGAAAAGGAGCACTGGACACATGTATGCTCATCTCCCAAGATATGGAAGGGAGAGGAGAGCTGGCCTCAACAATGCTTCATCTCCTATGTGTAGGAGAGAAGAAAGCTGGACCTAAGGATGCTCATCTTCCAATCAGCATATCCCTTCCCAAAGCCCAAGACAACCCAGAGCACAGCCACCCGGAGAGGGAAAATCCATCCCCTGTCAGGTGCAGGCCTCACCTGACCCTCAGGGCTGGCCAGGGGCTTGGTCAGGTCATGCCCCTCGGCAAAGGCCTTGAGCAGGGCCAGAAGGTCACGGGCTTGAATGGCTTCCCAGAGGCCGTGGGGGTTGTCCTGGCTGCTTTTCTGCACGTAGCGTCGCTCCATGTACTTGGCCATGATGTATTCCTTGCGCGCAGCCCTGCCAGAATGGGGGCTCGGATGGGCATGGAGACGGGGTGTGGAGCCCTGTGCTCCTGCCTCCTCCTGAAGCCTCAGGATCAAGGGTAAGCCTCCAAAGAGGTGCAGATCCCCACCACAAACCAGCAATGACACCAGGATGCCTCTTCCCAGGGCTGTCTTAGATGGACAGTGACAGCACGGGGACAAGAACAGGGCACATGCCATGCACTCCTTTTCCTTCTCCTCCTCTTCCTCCCAGCACACCCAAGTCCCTGACTCACATATCGCTGCTGGCTGAAGGCTTGGGACAGTCCTGTGTGGGTAGTGCAGCCTCCATGATCTCATTGAAACGAGTGTTCCCAATGCTAACAGCCAGCTAGGGAGAGAGGAGAAGAGAGGGACATGAGCCCTCCTGGCCACACTCACCCTGTTCCAGTCAGATTCCATCCCAGAAGGAAGGAATTCATTGGATCCACCTAGGGCTTTCCCAGAGCAGCATCTTTGCCAGGATGAAGCTGTCTTAAGGCAGTGGAAATCTGGTTTAGGAGAGAGAAAATCCCGAGGAGCTGCCAGCAGCCCCCTGCTCAGCAAGGCCCTCGCCTGCACCACTGCGCTGGGGAAACTGAGGCAAGTTTGCAAGCCCTGGAGCAAACTGGGGACAGATGAGATGGAGGAGAAGGAAAGAATCCTGCGTCAGGAGTTTGGGAGACACAGAGGGTGGTTCCCAGGGGCCAGGAGATCTCTGGGCTCAGAGAGCAGCTTACCAGCAGCTCGGAGGTGCTGAGAACATCCAGAGTGAGGGACTGGATGCGGGAATAATGCACACCCAGCTCCCGATGGATCCCAGAGCACTCGATGCACGTCAGGATGCCGAGGTTGGTAGAGAGCCACGTGGGATCTGCAGTGGGAGCGGGGCAGGTCTCAGCACCACGGCCAGCCCCCAAAGATGCTGTGACCCCCATGACCTCTGACTCACACCCAGGGCGGGGGGACACCCTAGGCCCTGACATACCTGGGGCACCGCAGTCACAACACTGCTTGTTTCCTGGCATGTTCTTCACCTCGCTGATAACCAGCCTGGTGAGCTCCTGCATGCCACCGTCCACCCCGGTGCCTGCTGCCACCTCGCCACTGCCCCCATCCCCCTTGAAGGCATTGCTCAGGGCTTCATCCTTGCTGTTCTGCAGCACTGAGACCCACCTGGGCAGGAGGGAGGGGAAGAGGAGGATGAGGAAGGCAGAGCAGGATCTGGCACGTCAAGGAGGAGGGATGGGCTGTGGCACTTACACAACACACTCTTGCTCATCCTCCGCTTGGAAGTGATACGTCCTGTTGTCTGCAGGGATGGGGAGAGAGGAGAGAAGGTGAGAGAAGCTGTGTCTGCCACATCCCTTGAATTGTTTAAGCTTGGACAGGGCTTGGAGCAATCTGGTCTAGTGGAACCATATCCCTGCCCATGGTGTGGGTGTGGAACAAAACAGTCTTTAAGATTGCTTCCAACCTAAACCAATCTAGGATTCTGTGGTCTAGGGATGCCGAGAAATCAGCTGAAATCTCTTCAAAGGAGCTGCTTAATTACAAATTAAATCACTGCACATCACTCTCGCATCACCTGAGCCCTGTCACAACCTCTTTTTGTCTCAGCTTTCTAGCACTCATCGAAGAGATTGGTCCTTCATCTGTAAAGACAGCCAGGAAGACACCCTGAGCCAGATTACAAGGCTTTAAAGAGGGTGCCACTGTGTTTCAGAGGGAAAACCCACTCCAAAAAGGGAGAGGTCTCACCACAGCCTCCACCTCCAGGTCAAACACCTTACACCCCAGCCACTGCACCTCATCCCAGGTACTCACGTGTCACCAGATCAAAGCATTTTTTCTCCTCAGCATGGGGCCGCACCTGGCAGGTGAGGAGGTTCAGCTTCACAGGGGGACGGTTTATCTGCAGGGGGAGAGGACCAAGGTGGGTTAAAGGACCAGGAACGAATGGGATGGGCATCACCAAGGGATGGGCATCACCATCTCCAGTGGCAACTGTGGTGGTACACCCACCACCACAGATGGTTTCTCTTGGGATTACCATGCAAATCAGACCCTGTCTGACTCATTTCAGAAGAACAGGAACCCTTTGCAGGGGAACACGGCTCCAAGAGGTCCCTCCGTCCCTCCTGCAGTTTCCAGCCTCCACCGCCAGGCGGCAGCCCTCCCCTCCCCTCCAGCGCCAGATCGCCCTCCTCGCCCACGGATCCTGTCAGACACGGGGCACCACCTCGCGACCCCTGTCACACACGGGACACCACCTCTGGACCCCTGTCAGACATGGGGGACTTTCTTTAAACCGTCCTGTCTCATCCTGCATTGACTTTTAAGCCGGGCAGATTTGTGATCAGTTTTGGCAAAACTAAACCTGAAATCCAGTGGACACCAAGCCCCAAAGGGTGCACAAAAAAGGGTCGGGGCTGCAGTCCCCACGCTCCCCACCGTGCTGTGGGAGATGGTCAGACAGCCGTACTTCACACCACACTTCCTCTTCTGCCACACTTTGCGGATCCTGAGAAGGAGGAAGAGGAGGAGTGAGGATTGCACAGCTGCAATCACCCACATCCACATCCCAAACCAGACATGGCAGAGGCCTGATGGGAGTTCTGGACATGGGGTTATGCTTTCTCCAACTCACAAAACACTAAATGTCCTGTGAGCTGGATTTCAGCTCTGGGGCCTCCCATGAGCACTGACAATATCAAGATGAAGCCAAGAACTCTCCGGGATAACACTCATCCTCACCCATCACTCTTCTTGTACAGGAATCCTGACTTCTCTGTCCCATACTGCTTGTTGCCTTGGTGCTGGTGGATACTGTAGCCACTGCCAGAGTTCTTCCTGTTCAAGTTTTCCTGAAAAAAAGACAATAAAAGAGCAAAGTGAGAGGCACAGAGGCAGCTGCTGCCCCAGGTGACCTTGTCCTTACGGGCGTGCAGTGTGTCCAGAAGATGACAGACAGCCCCGTGCCCTCCCAGCATCCAAATGTCTCCAGGTCCCTGGAAAGGTTAACCGAGCTTCCCTCTCCCAAACTAACCCCAGGGTACCCAGCACCCTCCCAATACTCCTTCTCAGCTCTTCCCTGCCCATCCTGGGGTCTCACCTCCTTGTTCTCCAGCTGCAGGATGTTGCGGAGGGAATCGCGGGTCTGCGTGAGCTGCTTCACCTCCTCTTCCTGAGCTTGGCGCAGCTGCAGAGGGAGCAGCTGCCCTCAGGGCTGCCCTGAGCACAGGGGCTCCCCGGGGCTGGCAGGGGGACGGGGGCATCCCGGGGGACAGGCCGAGGGCACTGCAGGGCAGCGTGAAGGCCTTACCGCATGCAGGGACACAGCGAGCTTCTCAATGAAGGGGTAGAGATTCTGGGCAGCCTTCCAGCCGTCTTGGAAGAAACTGGGTGTTTGTTGAGGGTGATTAAGATGCAGATGGGGAAGATGGAGGAAAAAAGAGGGTTTTAAGAGAAAATGGGGCAGGAGATCATGCTGATCCCCTCCCTGGTACTTGCTTTGTGGCTCCCTGGCTACAGGGATCTGGAGAGAGCCCAGCAAAGGCCAAGCCTAGCCCATGAGGTTTGGATACCCCAAATATTTGGGGCGTTTGGCATGCAGGATTGGCCTCTTGTTTAATCCCAGCTCAACTCACTGGGGAGCAGTGCTGCCAAAAACCACATTCTGGGGGGGTCCCTGGGTCACAGTCCCAGCCAAAGACATGCTTTTAACCACAGTGACTGTTTCAACCTGCCTCAGTTCCCCAACTTGAGAGCTGGAGGAGATGGTGACTCCCACACACTGCTATTCCACCCTCACAGAGAACCGGGAAAGGCAAGGGGATGTTGATCCTCACTCCAAACACCCTCGTTACAAGCCCCATGGCTAATGCCAGAGCTGCTCAGCTGAGCTCATCCCTGGAAATCTATCCAGAAACCAAACAATCAGATACATTTCAAGCCAATGCCCCTCCCACTGCCCCATGGACAAGATTACAGCTCCTCAAGACCACAAAGCAGATGTCAACTCCCCAGAGAAAACTGAAAAGTGATGGCCTCTGCCCAGTATCTCCACCAAGAGCTTTATGGCTCTGGGATGAGAGCAGAAAACCCCAGACCCTCGTGGGACCACCCAAGGGTGACAACCAGCCCCATTTTGACCCAGGTGGCACCTACTTGTGCTGAGCGTGGAAAAACTTGATGAGGCTCTGCAGGAAATCTGGTCCCTGCTTCATCTGAGACTCTCTGGCTTTTAGGAGGTACTGGAGGGGGAGAAGACACCTGGTTAGGTGACAGAGACAAGGACCAGCTGAAAATATCCCAGAGGAAAGAGCAAGAGCCTGCCTAGCCCTTGATTCCCTTCCCAGCACAGGGAGGAAGGTTAAAACACTGGCTGGGTTTCAAGAAATCAAGTCATGATATTGGATTTGAAGGCAGCTCACTGGGGACCACCCTCAAAAACCTGGCTCTGGAAGTCCTCCAAGACATGGAAAGTTCAAGGACTGAGGCAGGCCTCCAGGCTTTCCAGCCAAGCATGCTTCTCCCACTGCTCATTCCAGCCTCACTTCTGGAGTTAATAAATAACCAAAACTCAAGGCAGCTTGTGGAGGAAAGAAAAAAACACAACAAAAAAGGCCAAATGTTTTTTAAGATATGGCCCTTTTATTCCCAAAAAATTTGATTCCAAGAAGCGAGCACCTGCAGCACACCAGCGCTGGAGGTCTGCTGAGGTGCCCCGTGGGATGGGGAATTTCAGCTTTATGCATCAAACCCATCCATCAGCTGCAGGCAGGGAAGGAAACACACAGAGTCTCGCTCACCCTAAGCAAAAAAAGGGGGGGGAGAGATTTTACCCCTGCAAGCTCCTCTCCACTGCTGGAATAGTTTTGAGTGGGGAGCAAGGGGAGGGGGAGGCAGCCCTGAGCTCTGGGGGCTTTCCAGGGTGAGACAGAGCTCCTGGAATGGAGCCTCACCATGCCCCAGGCACTGCAGACACCCTGAGGGGCCACTGGACTGGGCACGGCTATAAAGTGCTCCATGACAGCTGGAGAGCCCAAGGCAATGTCAGGGAGCACGTCCCTCCTAGAAAAGGCCACATATGTGCAGCTCCCCTGGGATGTCCCTGCCCTGCCACCCGCATCCCACAGTGCCAGTGGCAGCAGAGCATCCCAGGCAGCGCTGGCTGGGACCTGTGAACAAAGGGATGCTCCCAGCAGCCCTAGGCCTGTGTCCAACTGCTCCCACAGCCCTCAGGGTGTGAGATGGCCCACGACCGGGAGACACCACCACCCCATGGGGTGAAACAGGACCCTGGAAGTAGCAAAACTCACTTTCCAATAAACCTGTGTGCATCATATGGCCCCCAGCCCCTAGAAGAAATGCTCTCCCATTTCCAGGGCCAGCAGCAGCTCTCATGCATGCAGAAACATGGGTGCACATGCCCTGCTCCAGCTCCCACCTCTCCATGTGCTGTTATTTATCCCACAGTGGAGCTATTCAAGGGAGTGACTCATCTGGCTGGGTCCCAGCTCCGAGGCAGGCACAGCTTCCTACCCACAACCCCTGTTCTTTGCTGGGTGGGCATGGGGCAGCACCAGGATCTGGCCCTCAGGAACATGGGAGACCTCTGGGACACCCCATGGCAGGCTGGTTTCCTGCTCTGCCATCCTCGAGGTTTATGGGGCTGCTGAGGGTCTGGAGCCAGGACACTTGGGTTCCTCCTTGCCACAGGGCTTTGAAATTGAGTCTCCTTCCCTTATTCCCATCTGACCTCTTGAGCATGGACTGCAAGGACCCAGAATTGACAAGGATCTGGGGTGACTTGTGACCCCCTTCATTGAAGCCAGGAGCAGTTTTGACAATAGGCAAAAACCACAAAGCCAACCTCACGGATGTTAGCCAAAAAGCTCACTTTTTACCCAAATGCCACCCAAGGAAGGGCAGGAATGGGGCTGGGGTGACATGGAAGGAACCCCCAGGTCATCCTTGTGGGGCACCATGGGTGCCATTTGGAGCTGCATCCCACAGGGACCTCAACAGGGGGATGGGATGGGATGGGATGGGATGGGATGGGATGGGATGGGATGGGATGGGATGGGATGGGATGGGATGGGATGGGATGGGATGGGATGGGATGGGATGGGATGGGATGGGATGGGATGGGATGGGATGGGATGGGATGGAGATTCCTGAGCTGGGACCATGCAGGGGCACAGGGGGAAGGGCATGGAGAAGGGTCTCCCACAGCACACAGGTGGGGCTGCTTTGGTGTCAGATACCAGGAGAGGCTCTGATGTCCCTGCACAGCTTCTAGCAGAGTGGCCCCAGGACTCTGTTCCTGGGAGGGGGGAAGGTCCCCAGTCCCCTCGGCACAGCCCCCACCTCGCACATGTGGAGCTGCAAGAGCCGCCGCTCCTTCTGCGCGTCCTCGGCCACCTCCGCTGCTGCTGGCTCCGCCGGGATGACCCCGGCCACGCGGGCTCGTTCCTTCTCCTTCTCCATCTTTCCCCTGTGGAATGGGATGGAGCTGGGCTGAGGACATCCTTGCTCTGAGGGGTGTCCCATGCAGGAGGCTACAGGGGGATGGGATTAGGAGAAACATCTCCAAGCCCTCTCCAGCCCCTCTCCCTTGCCCTTTTGGGAAAAGCTGGACCAGAACCCTCCCCATGACAAACTGGCACCATCGGTGCCTGGCTCCAGCCCAGGGACAAAACACCTTTGTGCAGAGTGGGATTAGGTAGATTTTGCCACAGGCAGCATGTTACTTACACTTTGGTCTCATAATCCTTCCAGGCCTTTTCAATCTGCTTCTTGGAATCCTGTGGCAAAGGAAAAGGGGGATAGCAACTGTCAGGGAAAACAGAAGAGCCGGTAGCACTAAAGGGGCCAAGAGCTTTGTTCTGCATTGCTGCACCCCTTGAGGGTGACGGGTGTCCCTACCAGGTCTTCACCCCTCACTTGTGTCACTCCCAACGCTCACTGCTTCCTTCCAGGCCCTGGTGCTAGCTCCTTCCTTCTCCTGGCCACAGGCATGAGCTGAATCCATACCAGAGGTCTTGCTCCAGAGTGTCGCCAAATAAATGACCCTGGGGACAGGACTTACCAGGCGGCCATCCTTCAGCTGCCCCTTCAACAGGCTGTCCAGGGGGAAGGACACGATGTTATTCAGGTTCTGCACCTGCAGAAGGTACAGATAGGGTCACCCCTCGGTGAGGGAAGTCAAGGAGCTAGAGCCCCAGGTCCTCCTCGGTGCCAGGGACCTCCCCCCAACTCCGTCACTGCCCCAGGAAGAGTTAAAGAGGGTGGAAGGGTGGCTGGATCCAGGATCCTGGCAGAGGGCACGCTGGGGCTTGTTGGAACTGGCTGCAAGATGTCTGACGAATGTGGCTCTTCCCACAAACCACACCAGCGCCACAGCTGCCTACAACAAAGCTGTCTTCCCCCACTGACACCACAACCCTGTCCCCATTCCCGTCCCCAGCATCCAGCAACACGACCAGCCCCTCCATGGTCCTGTGATACAAAGAGCTCACCCATGCACAAGGGGCTTCTCAAAATGCCTCCCTTTGCTGGGACCTGGGGATAGCAGTGCAGCCACCTCTATCCCTACCAGTGCTGTGCAGGGGTCTGGGGTAGGGACACAGGAGCCCACTGCTGTCCTGGCATCCCTCCATGCACGGAGCAGCGCCCCATTTTAGAGCTGTGAAAGCAGCTCCAGCACCTACATGGGACTTCCCCAGTGCACCCAGATTTCTTTTAAAGGGTTTTGGTCCTCTGCAGCACCTGAGGAGAAACCTAGCCCCAGGGCATAGGACCACCCCCAAACCAGGGGTAATGGGGGAGCTCCACGGAGACTTTAGGAGGGGAAGCAGCTTTTTGTATCTGGTTTTGGCACAGAACTCACTCAGCAGCACATGGGGCAGGAGGTGGGGACCCTCAGAACTGGTCCAACTCCTCCATCAGGACAGTTCTGCAGAGGCCTGCTGGAGCACGGGAGTCCAGCAGGCTATGACAGCCAGGATGGGGAAGGGGAGGAGCAGGGAGGCCCAGATTGGGGTAACTGGGAGAGGAACACATCAAAACTCTGAAATTCTTGCTGGGGGAAGGGCAGCAGAAATCAATTTCCTCCTGAAGCAGAGCCAGGGGCCAAAAACACTCTTTGGAGAGGGGGATTTGAAAGTGAACAGAGAGGGGGCCACATGGGACCCCCCAGGGATTTGCTGCTGGGCCAATGCATGAACCCAGCTCCATTCAGGACCTGAGTTTTCTATCGGAGCCATTCCTGGCTCGGCTCACAGCCGCCTCTGCCTGCTCCCCATGGCCCCACTGTGCAGCCCAGCGTGGCTTTGATTTACTCTTGGCAAGCAAGATCAGAGATGCAATTGATGTGAGAAAAAAAACAGAAAGCAAGAAAAAAGGGAAAAATGAAAATAGCAGCCCTAGCTTCCCATCAGATCCCAGTGTCAATGGCCCCAGGGAGCTGGGAGTGAGCTGTAAATCCAGTAACGGGGGTATCAGATGGCCTGAGAGCACTGGGAATGTGTCCCTGAGCCCAGGGTAGGAGGTAGGGATTGCTGCACGTGGTGGAGGGCAGCTAAACTGGAAGGAGGGGAGCTGCACTGGTTGGTGGGGGATTCCAAATCCATGTGGATTGGGACAGTTTACCAGGTTCTTGAAGAGTGCAGTGACCTCGCGGGTGAAGACGGCCAGGTTTAGGAAGCCTGTAGACAGCTCATGGTTGTTCTGGGAGAGGTGGTTGTTGCCAAAGTTCTCCAGGGCCTCGCTGTACTGTTCTTCATTCTCCACATGAGCTGTATGGAGAGACACCAAAGAGGGACATGGGGTGACCCTGCAGCACCTGATACATCAGGGTCACACCATCTCTCCATCCCATTCTAACAGAGCTGGCCTGATCCTAATGCAGGACAGCAGCAGTGCCCCAATACAACTTCCCTAAGGTTCTCAGTTTTCCCTTTTATATATATTTCAGACAGTTTTTGGCATCTATGCACATTATCAGGTCACATCATGAGGTTCCACCAGCAGCTAGCATCCACCTCTGTACTTTTTTTGGGTTTGCCACCCACCTCTGCAGCAAAGCTGGACTGATCCTGCTGCACAACAGCACTGGGATGTCCAAAACAAGCTTCCTAAGGCTCTCCATTTCCCTCTTTATACAATTTTAAGACCATTTTTGGCACCTTAGCATGTTTCCAGACTGGCAGGCTGGTAGCACCCAAGCAGCAAATACCCCCAGGTTCACCAGCACCCATGGCTGCCCAGTGTGACCACTGCTGGTGGAGGGTGGGACTATCACACACCCCCAGCCCCTTGCTCTGGGAATGCCCATCATCTCCCGAAGCCCAACTCACTGAGCCCAGAGATGTGAATGGCTTTCACATATTTCCTGATCCTCTGGAGCACAGCTTGGTCCCCATCCAGGCTCTGCAATAGCAAAGAGAGAAAACAAATGGAGCTCATTAGCCAAGCATGGCTGCCACTCCCCCAGCCCAGCTGGCCCTTGGAAAGGCTGCAACTCTACTGTGCAGATGTGCGGGGTGGGATCCAAGCTCCAAGGGCTGGGAAAAGAGCTGGAGGCATCCTGGGATGCTGGAACCACACTGTCCAGCCAGTTCCCTGCCAGGGCTGTGGTCCCAATAGCTTTGCTGCCAGGCAGGGCTTTGGATGGCCCCAGAGAGGAGGGTTTGAGCAAGACAGTAGGAGGAGGTAAGAGGCTCTTTGGATCCCAGCAGCTTCTATTAAGCATGGAAAATGCCTCGCTGGCTCTTGGAGGGACTGTTTCAACCAAGGAGGAATTGAAGCGTCATATAGCACATAAGCCCATCCCCATGGCTCAGAACAATGTCAGGTGAGATGTGTGGGGATGCTCGGCTCCCCATAGAGCCAAAGACAGGACCCACGTCCTGCTGATGGGAACCTAAATCCCATAAACCCATGTGCTGGTTGTGTGCTAAACCACAACAATCCCACAACAAGCAATGTGGCTTTCCAAACCCCCCCAGCTCATGCATGATCTTGCCCCATGGTCCCCAGCACCACGAGTCTCCCTGCAGCCCAGATCATCACCCAGATCCTGCTCTGGTTTGGAGCTCTCCCCATCCCCCCATCTTTTCCTACCTGTATAGCCCTGATTTGCCCCCTAAGCACCACAACAAATTCAACCCCACCAAGCACTATGACAAACTCACCCCACTCAACCCAAGGGCAAGGGCCTGTGGTGCTGCCAGCACGAGCATCCGAGATGCTGGCCCCAGCATCAGGAAAGGGTTAAGGGCGGCTTGGCTGCAGGTACCAGAGCCATGATAACAGGCTGGAAATATTTAGAGGGCGTGAACAGCAGAAAGGGCAGGGATGAAACCTCGGAGGAATTACAATAAAGAGACTCTCTCTCTGCTTGAGCTCTGTTGAAGGTTTTCAGGCTGATGTCAAGGCTGATTTCCTGACAGCAGGGTCAGCCCAGCTTCAGCACTGTTCTCTTCGTCAGATGGGATGCTGCCAGCATGAACTGGCTCGGAGCAGACTGGGGCTGAGGCGGGAGCCAAACCCCCTGCTCAGGGGAGTCTTGCAATGCATCTACAGAGGGGAGAATGTTGGAGTGCACCAAAGCCCCTCATGGCCTTTCTCTGTGTCACATCCAGGTGCACCAACTCTCCAGAGCAAAGATATTCCCTGCCTCTGGGGGAACCCAGGTCTGGATGCCTGGATGCTCCAGGCTTGCAAACCTGGCAGTCTTAGGAAGGGGAAACTGAGGTAGCATGAGACGCTTTGGAAGCATCACTGGGCAAATGTGGGAAGATGCTCTTTCAAGTGTCCAGGACAGAGCAGCTCATCTTGGTGCCAGCTCACAGCTGCAGGATGCAGGGCTGGTGCAGGGCAGGGATGATCCAGGGAAAGACACAAGGGCTTTCAGGAAGTGGCCCGTGAGTCTACCAGTGGGCACAGGGCAAGCAGAGACAAGCATCTGGGTGGTAAACAGAGGGACTCACTGTACAGTGCACTGGCACCTGCAGGCAGCACTGGCATCCCCAGCACAGGCTGGCTGCTGGGAACAGGGTCCTTGGCTGCTCAGGAGTGGAGAGGCAGCGATGTCTGGAGCCCCCAATGGCACCCATCATCCCCCAGCTCAAGGGCGTCTGGTCAGGGGCCAGCTGAGGACACTGGCACAACAGGGATGTCAGCAGGAGGAATTTCCCATGGGATGGAGGAAGGGATGAATGCACACCTGTACCACTGCTAGCTGGGCTCGCAGCCTGGGGACCTCAGGCAGGATGCTCAATGGAGGCCATTCTTCTGCCTCCCCTGCTGCTGCTGGCTCGCGCTACCCAGCGAGGGAGCCGCCACGGGTGCCAGAGCCAGGGTGCCAAGCTGTCAGCCCAGGAGCAGTATGTGGCACTGCCCTGGGGGACAGGTGAGCTGGGAGCTCATCTGCCAGCAGCCTCTGCCATGTCACCCTGCCCGAGCCCAGAGGTGCCCAGTCCCCTCTGACGTGTACACAGCAGCCAGCACCAACCGCCAAGGGCTGGATTCAACCTTCCAAGCCCACTCCAGAGACCTCAGGCTCTGTCTTCTCAGCAGCCCCAAGGATCCTGAAGTCCCACAAACCCTGGGGAGAGGAGCACCCTCTTTAATCTCAGGAGGTAAACTGAGGCACAAAATAGCTCCAGACAGCATCAGGATGTCTCCTTTGTGTTAAGCAGCAATCTCCAGTCCTCTCCCGGCTCGCTCCTGCCCCTGATTTGAGACCTACTCCTATCTTGGGTGCATGTGGCCATGGTCTGTCCCAGGGTCCTGGTGGGCAGGTCACCTTCCCACCCAGCAGTCACTGGAGTTTGACCAGCATCCTTCACTCCCTCCTGCTCACCAAGCCACCTGCCAGTATTTGGGGGTGGTGACAGGGAAGATCATGGCTCAGTTTGGTTACAGAGCGTCTCTCCCCTCCCTCAGTGATCCTCAAATACACCACTGATTATTCCCCGTTGCCTCATGCTGTTGCCATGTTGTGGCTCCAAAGATAGCGTGGAGCTGGTTTGCTCAGATTGCCCTCCTCCCCTTGTGCTGGGACCAGGGAGATGCCAAAGATCCAGCAGCGGGTTGGCCTCCTCCCCAGAGCCTCCAGTGACATGGAGGGTTCAGCCCTGTGCCCTCCATGGCAGATACAGTGCAGCAGTCATGATTCCCAGCTATCTCTCATGCTTGATGGAGCTTTGCTAAGCCAATCCCAGATACCCCCTGTCATTCCCGAGGGATGCATCTCTCCCCATTCCTGCATCCCTTAACCACAGCCTCTCCAAGCAGCCAAACAAAATTCCTGCTGTTCCCTCCTGGCTAGAGATGCTTCCTTCTTCCCCACTCTCAAGAGGATCCATGACAGTGACCAGCATGTGCTGATGGGGACCAGGATGCTACATGGTGTGTTCCCAGATTGCCAGACCTCGGACACGCATCCCACTGCCCCCAGGTATCCCAGCAGCCCTGGCACCAGGGGCCCCCCACTCCCTGCCAGCCCTGGCTCTCTTTCAAAGTCATTCCTTAGCTAATAGGAGTTGGCAAAAGCCACAGGACCAGCTGGAAACTGCCTTTATTCCAGGCAGGAGAAGGAGGACGAAGGCACCCCACCACCTCCACCCTTCCCAAAAAGGCTGCTGATGACTTTGGGGGAGGTTGAAAATACTCCCCAAGGAAGAGACCTCCCAGCGACACCACATCCCATCAGGGCTGGCTCCAGCACAGGAGCTCCATAGTGGATAGAAATGTGGGGCTGATTCTCTGGGGGCATGTCCTGGTCCCTTGGCACAGGAGTGGTGTCCTGGACCCAGTGGGAAAGAAGGATGCCCTGGCCCCAGGGAGGGATGCCTTGATCCCCAGGAGGGGCAGGTGGGGATGCCCTGGCCCTAGAAACAAGGAAATAGGCCGCCCTGGCCTCAAGATGTTGGGGGATATGTCCTGGCCCCGGGGGGGCACTTGGAGCTTTAAAGAAGCCTTTGCTCATTTCTACAGGCTTAGCCCCCCCCATAAAAGTACGCTAGGGCTGCTCGGAAGATGCAAACGGCCCCCCCCATCCGAGGGTCCCAAACCACCGTTTAGGATGACCAGCGTAGTCTCGGGAAGAAAGCGTGGGCCCTAAAAAACACAAGTCCGAGGGAGGCGCAAGCATCAAGGGATAGCACCAACTGGTGCGGAGGTGTTCCCGGGCGGGATGCGGGGAATGTTCCCAGGCGGGATGCGCAGTCTGACCCCCCCCCCACCACACCCCCCGGCCTCGCTCACCTCCTCCAGAGCCCCCACGGTCCCCCGGCACTTCTGCATTTTGGAGGCAAAGGCGGCGGCCGGGGAACCGAGGTCCTCGCTGGCAACGGCCAAGAAGTCGGCCACGCTGAGCTGCTCGGGCATGGTGCGGGGGGCAGCGGGGGCACTGGGCGGCGGTGGGGGCGGCGGGGAGCGCCTCCCCTGCGGAGCGCCCCAGGGTGCCGGCTCAGCCCGGCTCAGCGCCCCGCACCGCGCCGGGAGCCCCGCACCGCGCCGGGAGCCCCGCACCGCGCCGGGAGCCCCGCACCGCCCCTCCCTCCGCCCGCTCCCGCCCTCCGCCGTCACGCGGCGGCCCCGCCCGTCCGCACGTTAAAGGCGAAGAGCCGCGGTTCTCCCCAGGAACTACTTCCGTGACCCCCACTCCGGGACGTAGCGGGTGCTGGGCTCCCCTATGCTGTAATGAAGAGACAACCCTGCGGCGTGGGTGGATCCGCACCCCCAGCCTTGCCTCGGCACCCACCTTTCCCAGGCACCCAGCATCTCCCTAACCCCAATACCCACATTCCCCAGACACCATCACCCCCCTAACGCCAGCACCCCCCTTTCCGAGGCACCCAGCAGCCCCCTAACCCAAGCACCCAGGGACCCTAGCACCCATCTCTGCCCGGAACCCACCTCACCCCAAGCACTCCAGTACTCACCTCTCCCAGGGACCCCAGCAACCACCTCTGCCCATCTTGGTAGGAGATGGAGACACACACAGTGATGGTTTAGGATTATGCCCAGTCCGCTCCAAACACCGGTTTAAACTGGAGGTCATTCCCACCCTGCCCTTCCTAGGATAGCAAGGAGACAACCCTTGGACAGGGGATAACTACTGAAGCCTTTGGCTTTTTGTCCCACTGGAGGCGACCTCTTTGTTCCCCCTCCTGTCCTCTCATTCGTCCCACCTCTCAATGGAATTTGGTGTCCCATTCCTGTTTATTTGCTCTTCACGGAGGATGGGGAAGCTAGGACACCTCAGGTGAAGGCAGTTAGGTTGAACAGACACTGAGCAAATCCCACTGCAGGGCTCGGGTTGGTGACAAACTGGAACAGAACGGGGTAAAAAGTCTCACTGTGACTGGTTTGCCATGAGAAAGGCCAGCATGGTTGCAAGGGGGCTTTGCAGACCCTTCTCCATGCCCCTTGCACTGCTCACCCACGGTGGATCAGACCCTCGACCCTTTTACTGAGCCAGGAGTGGGGCTCATTAAAACTCGGGTATGTGCCTAACCAGGGCCAGCCCAAGCCCTCCTCTAACATGCTGTTACTGAGGTGCTGAGAGGGACTGGGGTACAGGAAGAGCCATCACAAGCCTTGGGTGAACAGCTATGCTTGAAAGATTCCACCCCTCGGGCACCGGCAGGTAGGCGAGCCCACGGTTTGGGGTGTCCTCCCCCCGTTTGGAGGGACCCAAGATCTGCCGAGCTCCCAGGACATCTCCCTCGGCAGGGCTCTGGCAGGCAGAGGGTTAACAGGCTGCAGCCCAGGCAGGACTTGAGTAGGACTGGAGCAGCAGGGATTTGAGGTAAGAGCTTCCCGGCAGACAGACAGCCCCCGATGCCCCCCGCTGCCCCGGGGGTACCTGCGGTCCCTTGGCCGGTGTGGCCCTGCCACCTCCTGGCTGGCCTGGGGACTGCGCGGGCGGGGGCAAATCGCGCAGGGAAATCCCCTTTCGTGCTGTGGGACACTCATCGCCACGGCGGATGAGGAATCTGTGCCCCTCGCCCTGCTCACCTGGCCCGGAGCTTTCCTCCTCCTCCTCCTCCTCCACACCACCAGACTATTGCAACGCCAACACGTGCCACGATCCCAGGTACGAGACATCATCAGGTACCTTCAGACATCACTGAGTACCTCTGGGTATCATTTGGTACCAATAAACATCAGGTACCACCAGCCATCACTGGGTACTACCAGAGACCACTTGGATACCACTGCCCACCATCACATGCCACAGGACATCACCTGGTACCACTGAGCACCACTTTGCCACCAGCACTGGTGACATCCCCAGGTCACATGTGACACATGGGAAAGGACTTCACATGGATACAGCTCCCCCAGGATCTTGCTCTGCAGACCCCAAATCGGGGTGCACAAGCCCACCCAGCCCCAAGATCCATAGGGAGCTGACCCCCAGCCCTGGTGGGGCTTTTCCCACACTCCTGGTTGGAGGGGCTCTAGCTCAGGCAAAAGCTCATCCCAGCTGGATTTGGGCTGGAAATCACCAATCTGAGCAGGTCAGACCCGTTCTCCTCACTCCAGTCAAAGCTTCATCTCAAACCCCTTCTCCACAAGTGCCTACAGAGCAGGCTGGCCAGTTAAAAAGCTCCAAACCAGGTCATTGAAACAGGAGCAAAACCAGCTCAGCTCCTCTCTCCACCCAAATCATTCCAACATTTTGCTGCTTAGAGGAAAACAGCCCTTTATAAATCCAAAATTTTATTTTATTTCAACCCCTCCTGGTCAGAAAACATCAAGTGCCACAAGTTTATCCAGGCCAAAACATATTCTCACCCACACCATCTCTTGAGCCAACCTACAGGAGCACCAACAACCCAAGGAAGGACAACTTAAATACACCCACTGACAAATCCAACCCCTCCCAGCCCTGCCAGCCCCACACCAAAGGGGGAACCTGGATAAATACAGTGCAATAATTACAGATATTTAGCAAAGAATGGTACAGTTAAAAGCCCTATCCTACCCCATGTCCCAGGGCTTGTCCCAAGCTGTTTCCCAAGCCCCTCTCTGGAGGTTATCACCTACCCCAGGCATACCTCTTCCCAGTACATTCCAGTTTTGATACCGCCAGCACCAGTAACTCCAAGAGGCTGGAGGGACTGGGGCAGAGGGGATGCAGCCCCTCAGGGAATATGGCTCCATATGTGGCTAGAGATTTGCCAGAGCCATGTGAGCTTCACCCTTCCCTCACCCAAACGTGACTTCAGCTTTGATGCCTCAATGGTTCTTTAAGGATATTCCAGCCGTGGTGGGGAAAATGCCTCTGGAAATGACCTGTTGTGACCATGAAGAACCAGTTTAGCTGAGGAGAACTGGAGTGACCCCAAACCATGACACAGCCCATTTTGGGCAGAAGTTCCTCTGCCACCTAATGACACCCCTAACCCACGTGGGGCACCCAAAGGCACTCCCAGTCTATCAGCATCCCCAGGGTGGTCGGGGCTTATGGTGGGAAGTGTTGGTGCCCCCTGGATTTCTTGGGGGATGCTGGAATGGGTCCTGAATGGATCACAAGGCACTCTCAGAGCCCAGTGAAGTGACAACCAACCCAGGAGAGTGCAGAGAAGCCACACTGGGTGAGCAACATGAGGCCCCCTCTGCCCCTAATCCTCAGAAAACCCAGTGCTCCCCAACATACCCCAGTCTCTCCAGTCACCCCACAGAGATCCCACATGCTCAGGACACAAGTGACCAGAGGGAACAAAGGCAATGGGGACTGGGGGGGACACTCAGTGCTTCAGCAGATCTCCCAGGTCATATGTCTCAAAGAGGTCTGTGACACCCTCGCCCTCAAGCCCCCAGAGATAGTCATCCTGTTCCAGGGGGGGTGAGAAAGTAACAAAGGGTCCCAGGTCCAGGCGGGAGGGGCTGCAGGGCAGCTGGTCCTCTGTCTGTTGCAGAAGGTGGGCAGGGGAGCCCAGGAGCCCAGGCTCCATCTCTAGCAGTGAGCTGGGAACCCCCTGAATGGGGAGAGGCAGAGATAGGGGTGAGAGAGGAGTTCCTGTGCCACCCCAGCTCTGGGAGATGGGGTGGAGTGGCTGTGTGGCTGATGGGGAGCTGTTCGTCAGGGAAAGGGGTACGGCGTGGTCCTGAGGGGAGGTGGCAGCAGAGGGGACAGGGTGGTCCTTGGTGGGGCTTTCCTCCATGATCTCCTCTGGGCAGAGGTACACCTCGATCGGGCCGTTGGTGCTCTTCAGGTAGAGCTGGAAGTTCTCCTAGGAGGGCAGAGTAAGGCTCAGGGTGGGCACCCAGGTCACCCATATCCCACTCCACTAGCCCCGACCCATGAGGGATCCAGCTGGGGCATTGCAACCCTTGGAAGACCAGCTCAGAGTCAAACAGCCCTGTGGAGACACCCCAAAACCACCCAGGGTCATACTGGGCTGTGTCCTTAGGACAACCCAGAGGGACCCATCGAGTGTGTCACAGATCCAGCAGCACCCACACACACCTGGCTGAAGTCTGGCACCTCCAGCTGCGTCTCAGGGGGAGCCTTCACTGCAATCACCGTCTGCTCCTGGAAGCTGCTGATGGCACGGAGGTCCTGGTAGGTGACATATGCCAGCGTGGACAGGGACAAGGTATAGGAAAAGGAGGGGCTGCAAGCAGGACACAACTGTTGCATCCCTCCAAACGCCCCCCAAGCCCAGGGGAATCCAACTGGAGGAGAAGGGGCTCAGAGAGATCCCCAAGACCCTGCCCTCCCGCCCATCTCCCTCAGCAAGGATATCTCTGGTTGGTCTCATTGTCAGCCAGCTGCTGGATCTGCAGGGCACAGTCCTGCAGGAGCTGGTCCAGCATCCTCTCTGTCCTAGCCAGTTCGGCCAGTTCCCCATGCAGCACTTGTTGCTTGGCCACCATCGCTGCATCCTCAAAGATCCCTGTCCCCCTGCCAACGGAGATGGCATCTGCGTGATGGCACAGCACACCCTACACGTCCCCCACTGTGCCCTAACCCCGTGTCCCATCACTTACATCCACTGGATGTGGTTCTTGGATTTCTTGCGGATGAGCTGGATGCCCTCCAGTACATTGGTGATGTCGTAGATGCGACGCTTCTGCACCTCCAGCACCTCGGCAGCCCGGTTCAGATCCACAACACCGTCGGGAGACTCATTCAGCAAATGGATGAATTTTTTGGTGAGCAGCCCCAGT
This sequence comes from Haemorhous mexicanus, assembly GCF_027477595.1. Classification (NCBI taxonomy): domain Eukaryota; kingdom Metazoa; phylum Chordata; class Aves; order Passeriformes; family Fringillidae; genus Haemorhous; species Haemorhous mexicanus. Next base: position 6,911,783 of record NC_082367.1, read on the forward strand.
GAGGTGTCGTAGCGAGTCTTCTCCCCGGGAGACTTGGGGGCTGTGGGGAAACAAGAGACCCCCCCCCAATGCTCTCCTTAATTTGGGATGTGGGATGGAGGTGACATGGGGTAGACATGAGAGGCCACGTTTTCCTTTCTTTAGTGCCGGATCTGCGACAGAGATTATATAGGGTTGGAGACAAGAGATCTCCCCATCCTCTCCTTAGCCAGGTCCATGGGATGGAGGTATCACTGGGCTGGACTTGAGAGACCCGCCCCCCATCCTCTCCTTCGTGTGGGATATGGGCTGGAGGTGACATGAGGTATTGCTAGAGGGGACATGGTTCTAAGAGGGAAGAGAAGTGGGGTCTGCTCCCCCCAGCTTCCCCTGCCCCATCTCACCCCGCATCACTTACTCCTGGGGCTGGGGACCTGTGCCAGTGTCCAGCCCTTCCCCTTGGGCGTGCGAAATTCGGGGCCCTCCAGGTCCAGCTTCCTCTTGGCCTGGAGCATGAGAGAAAACCCTGCATTGTGGCCAAGCCAGGCACCTCTCTGACTTCCCCAGACTGCCCCAGGGCCATTAGCCAAGCCCTGGGTGCCACATCCTGGGGTGGGGGAATCCTGCAAGAGGCTCATCCAGTTGCAATACTCCTTTTGGGAAGGGGCACAGCAGCACCCAGCAATGAGGTGAGAGGCCACAGGGAGCACTGGACAGAGAGGAGATGAGGGGTCCCATCACTCCCCACGACTTCCTGCACACCCTGGCAAGTCACAGGGAACCCACTGGGATCCCCCTCACCCCTAGCTCCTGTCAGGGCTCCACGGGCTGACCTCTGGGAATGCAGCAGCTCCAAAGCCAGATTCTCACCCTCCCACCCAGCCCACTAGGGCGCAGGATTTCACTTCCCCCCTCCCACCGGGTCATGGTTGAGGCAGCCAAGGGCACCCAGCTGCCACCAGCACACCCGGGACCAGCTGGGTTCAGCCTGCCCTGGGACCCCTGGGTACCCTGGACACATGTACCCAGCTGGAGGGAAACTGGGGTGAGGGAGATATGCTAGGTTCTGGGAGGGGAGACAAACATCCCGACACCTGCTGTCCTCTCACCACGGCAAGCAGCGCCTTGAAACCCCCCCAAGGAACCCTGAGCAGCACTTGGGCAGAAGGGACCCAGGGAAAAATGCAGCAGAGTAAATCCACAGGAGAACTGGAGGGTGTCACCAACCACCCCCCCCCCCACCACCAATACAAACAAATCCCGCAAGACCCCTTCACACCCACAAACATGCACAGGGTGATTTGTGGGGGAATGCTTTGGCTCAGCAGCAAAAAGCAGCCCCCAGCCCCATCCCAACCCCCCAGCAGTACCTGCTCCCAGGCCGAGCTGTCCCGCAGGGTCCCTCCCAGTACATCCCGCATGGCACCCAGGTCCCTGTGCCGGCTCCGACGGCTGCTCCCTTCGGAGCACAACGCACTTCGCAGGGAAGGGTTGGGCACCTCGGCCTCGTTCCCACCTGAGGGGGCTGGCGGGAGAGGTGCCAGGGGCTGTTTTCCTCCCCCCCAGGGAGCCAGGTTGGTCCCGAGCTCCTGTGGGAATCTGTTCCCTCCCACCCTTCCCCGAGCAGGTTTTTCCCAGTGAACTTGCCTCCAACCCCAGCCTCGTGCCCCCGGATCTGCCCTGGAGCTGCCGGCACCACAACAGTTAACGCCAAGCGCATGGGAAACACCTGCCTCAGGTAAGACCCTATCCATCTGCCAGCATCGTGCCCCCTGCCGGTATCCCTTGCTTCTCCAGCATGGATGGCCATGGCTAATGTATGTTCCTGTCATTGTTGGGGAGATCAGCTGCACCCCACTACCCCAAGGAATGGGGAAACTGAGGCACAGAGCAACCCACAGCAGGTCCTGGTGTTTCCAGACACTTGCAAAGCCCCCGAATCCCCCATTCCCATGTGTAGGAGGGTATAAAGGGGACCCCTGCTTCCCCAGGTGCAGTTTTGGGGACTTGGTGGGCTCACACAGCGGCAGGACCCTGAGTTCTGGGACACACCAGCAAGGGACAATGGACAAGGGGCTTCCTCTTGTGACCCAGCTGCCATCCCCTGAGCTGGGCAGGATTAGGCACACAACAGCTGAGTGGGATACAGTGAGGGGCTCCCAGCACCCTACCAGCACTGGGGGAAGGGAGGGGCAGAAGATGAAGCAGAGTAAGTAGGGGAGCAGGGACCACACCCAAAGACCCCCCCCCAAGACATGGCAGGACCAACTCACACCACTTGCAAGCCCCCAGCCATGGCTCCCCAGGATGTGGGAACATACCATCTACATGCAATATGGTGGTAGGGGTGGGAAATCAGGCTTGACCCCAAAATTTTGGGTGTATATAAGGCAGTGAGGGGGCAGGCTGGGCCCCCTGCCAGCTCTGCCTGCCAAGCAGCCTGGAGCCCAGCCCTGGCGCCAGGGGCTACACCCTGAGCCCAGCCCAAGCATCAGAGCATCCCTCAGCCCCCCCGCGAAGGGCTCCTCCTGCCAACCTTCCCTTTCAGCAGCATCTGCTGCCTTCTCCGGGCTTGCCCGGGCTCTGCCCGGCCCTTCACGGGGCTCCCCCCAGTTCTCCCTTTCAGCAGCCCCGCCACCCCCACGGGGGCGTGGGAACACAGCGCCCGGGGTTGGGCGCCAAGGGCCACTCCAGGATCCTGCTGCTGGTGCTAAGGGGCTGCTGGGTCAGACCCCCACAGGTGCAGCCCCCACTGCCTTGGGGTGGCTGAGGGCTAGTAGTGCACTAGAGGCGGACAGGGGAATGGAGGCTGATCCCAGATTTGGGAGACAGTGAGACCACCGTGCACTGGGGAAGGAGACGGTACCCTCAGCCCAGGTACGGCTCTCTACTCTGGGGTGCAGCTAACAGCTGCATCCTCTCCAATAGCCCCATCCTGGGAGATGTTCCCCGGTAGAGAGGAGCTTTAAAAGCCATAGCCAAACAAGCCCCTCCGAGGCCAGCAGCACAATTACCACTTCCCAACCCATCCCTGCCCCAAAAATCCCCCCTTTTGCCCATGCAGAAAGCCCTTTGATGGGATCAAGGTGGGATGGGACTATGTCACCCCTGTGGAATCTGGGGTGCTGCTAAGCAGGTTCTCCCACAGCCCAGCACCCACAGGGGCTGCCAGCCTTGGGTGCTCTTCACACAGACGGCTCAGCCCTACCAGCTCATTCAGAACCACAGAGGACTCTTGTCCCTCTTCAGGGTGGGGAGCTGGGATCTCACGGCAGAAACATCCCTCTCTCCAGTGCTCTTGCATAGCCCTAAGCCCCTATAGAGACCAGACATGGGCAAACACTGACGATGGGATTGGCATGGGCGAAAACCACTCCAAAATACACATTTTTCCCTGGAGGAAAACAAATTTAATTACTCCAGAACCCTCAAATTGGAGAGCATGGTAAATTCAAGGCTTTTTCGGACGGTGAGAGACAACCCGTCCTGCTTTCCCGTGGGGTGATAGGCTCCTCCATGTGATCCCAGATCACTCATGCAGCACATAGCCGGTAGGAGAGGCTGCAATTGCCCTGCTTGGGAACTGGGAGGAAACGCTGGTATCTGCTTGCCTCGGCTCCGCACACAAAGGTTGTGCCATAAACACGGTATGTGCGGCAGGAACCCCAGCTGTCAGGGCTGCGAGAGCCATACTGGGGCTGGAAACAGTATCTTCAGCACCGCAAATGGGATAATGGCAGCGGGAAGTGGGGAGAGGGGGGAATGCCTCTCACAAGCCACCAAGGGGGAGAGAGGAGCATGTCATGTCCCCAGTTGTCGCAGGAGCCCCCAGACCCTGCTCAAGGGACGGTTGTGGGCAGCAGCACGCGGAACATCTCCTTGTGTGGGTGATGAAGCTGGTGATGACAAAGAGGCAGTTAGCCCGAAACCTCTTCATCCCAGATGTCACTTAAGGACAAGCACTTCATGTCCCAAGTGTAACACAAGACCCCCACGCCCCTCCCCAGCCACACTTAGGGGACAGCGGCAGGAAAGAGTACCCTGAGCACTGAAGTGGGTGATGATGATGATGATGATGACAAAGGGGCCACTAGCCCAAAACCAGCTCTGCACATCCACAGAAATTGTACTGGGAGTCTGTGGGGTGTTTTTAAGGGAGGGGGCAGCAATGATGGTCTTCTTAAACAACAGACCCAGGCAGTGCAGGATGTCTCACACAGTTCAGAGACAAAGAGGCTGGAGAGGAGACAGGTGGTCCCAAAGTCCCCCGGGATGGGACTCAAAACAGCCGCATCCAGCCCCCCAGCCACGGCACAAAGGGGGAAGCAAAGACACTCCCTCTCCCTCCGCTGTGGCAATGTCCCCAGCTGGCACCAAGTATCAGGGACTGGGAAAAGAAGAGGGGGTGGGAGAGGAATAAATAAATAAATCAAGCTTTGGGAACACTAAATCAGTGTTAGCAGGGTCTGGGATTCCTCCCAGGACCGAGGAAAATAGAGGCTCACAGTGAGGGCTGGATGTGTGCCCAGGCTGGAACAGGCAGGAATTAAATGCCAGCTGCTGGCGGGCCGAGGACTCGACTCGGAGGGGGCCCTCCGGGAGCAGGGACAGGCTGGGCAGAGCCTCCTGTGTGCCCTGACAATGGGCACGGGGCCAGCACCCGGCTTATGCCTCACTTTCTCTGTTTAGGGGTAGCTTTGTAGCTTCGTGTTGGGTTTTATAAACACAATACTGACCCCGCACCTTGGCGGCAGGGATATGGGACAGCAACCCCCTACCCAACTCCCAGCTCCAGTGTCTGAGCTATAAAGCCTTGGGGTAATCCATGGAGGATGAGACCCTTCCCAAAAAAAAGCCAGCTCCACTGTAGCCACGGGAAGAAACCAAGGTTAGAAAGAGCCCCCTGTTCCTTGCCCCACCACCTCCCCGGGTCACGCCGGGGATCACAGTTCCAAAGTGGGGAGAGCCAGTGGGCACGGCTGGTGCCCCTCACCCAGAGGAGGCAGGGGCTCTGCCTGTACCTATTCCTCATTTCCCCACCATAGAAAGGGCTTCTCAAAGGGCCTGGGATTGCTGACCGGGTGTTGAGGCACAACCCGGAGTTTTTGCAAGCTGGAGAAAGGAAATGAGGCCGAAAAAGGCCAAGAAGCGGAAGCTGGAGCCGCGGGCACGAAGGGGCGAGGGGAAGTTGAGAAACATCTGAGCCATTTCACTGCGACTTCTGATTTCAGACCTCCCCCTCCCCCACTCCCAGAAAGACACATTAGAGGGTGCAGACTCCAATATAAGCAGCAAAATTTGAGAGAGGACTGTACATGCTGAGGTCACCCACCCCTTGCTCCCCACCCAGCATCATCCCCAGCCTCCCGTGCCCGTGAAGCAATTCCCAAGGAAGAGACGGGATGCAGACATCTTACCGGCAGCCGTCCCGCCGAGGCTGAACAGAGGGTCCTGAGCTCGGGGCCTTGGGGGGTGTCACAGAGGCACCCGCCTCGGGAAACGGGGACGCTGACAGCCGCTGGCGTGTAGACCTGGGTGAAACAGCCTGTGGATAACGGGGAGCTGCCCAGGCTGGGAGCCCCCGGATCACAGGAGACCATCACTGACATGACCTTCTTCGGGTGGTGGTGGTGAGGGGGGGGCGGGAGGGCGGTACCCCCCCTCCCCGGGGCGGGGGACACTCCCCTGGGGAGCCGCAGCATTGAGAAGTCCTTTCTGAGAAGCTCGGCCCGGGGAAGGGGGCAGGAGTACCCCACGATTCCGTAGCCGGGAGCGGGGGCTCACAATCTCAGCCGTGGCATTTTGGGGGAGTGGGAAGGCGTTCCGGCGGGCGATGTCACCGGTCGGTCCCCAAATTCCCCCCGAAAAACCCGCAGAGAAGAACGCGGCGGCGATGCCGCCGAAACCACCGTAAAATTCGCTTTTGGCCACAAAAATCAGCCGCACTGGGGCCTTCTGAAGCCGGGGCGGCCAGAGAGCGGCCCCGCCTGGACCGGGACCCCCCGTGCCCGGCTCCACTCCCGCCCGATCGCGCCCGGCCCCGAGCGCTTCTTTTCTTTTTCTTTTTTTTCTTTTTTTTTTTTTTTTTCCGGTTTTTTTTTTTTTTAAGCGCCAAAACCCGTGCCGCGAAATTCGGAATTGCCGCGGAAAACGCCGCGTGCTGATTGGCTGCCGCGGCCGTGGCCCCGCCTCTCCGCTGCGGCAGGCGGCACCGCGCCGGGAGGGGCCTTGAAGCGGCCGCGCGGCGGGCGGGGTCATTGATGCAAATAAGGAGAGGGACCTTCTTGAGACCACCTGCTGGGGGCAGGGGCGCCTGTTTTGGGGGTGGAGGGCTTTTGCGTCGGGGATCGGCACTAGGATACATTTTCTGTTACTTATTTATTTTTTCGAAGATACTTCCCCCGCCATCATTCTGTTGGGGTCTACCTTGGGGGCTGCGACCCTCCAACCCCATCATCCCACATTCCTCACCATCCTCTTATCTCCATCAAGCCCCAGTCCTCATCCTTATCCCACCCTTCCCATCATTCCCCCACCCTTATCCCCATTTACAGCAACCCAGGGTAGGGGAGAGGGAGCCACATCTATTTAAAACAAAAATTTTGGCCTCCACCAGCCAGAGGCTGTCTGGTACCTCCCTACAATGCTGACAGGGGACAGTGCTGTTGGGGGAGGGCAGGGATCTCAGAGGGGCCCAGCATGAGGAGATTTGGCCTCTGGTTCACTCATAGTTCATTCAACCTGCCACCCATTGCTCCACATGCATGCCACCCATGTCCTTGGAATGCACCAGGTCTTTCTGGCAAAGTGGAGGGAGAAAAAGGGGATGAAGGGCACCCAAGCTGGCCTACAGGGTTTTTCAGAGTGCAGCAGTAACAGGAATCACTGAGGCAATGGCAAACCCCTGAGCAAGGGCAACTCTGACCCTTACTGGCACCAGTAAAAGGTCACCACAGCCACTGAGACGGGCCGGGGTTTAACTCTGCTGAGGCCACCAAAACACAGCAGCTGGTTTCCCTCCCTCCCTCTCTGTTACCTTGTTTGTCTCTGTCCCCTGGTTCCTCTCCATTCCCTGATTTGTCTCCATTACCTGGTTGCCTCCACCCATTCATTCCTCCCCACTTTTCTTCTCTCCGTCATTCTCCTCTCCAGGAAGAGCCAACTCCATGCTCAGGTCGGGATAAGGATAATCATGTAGAGATAATCGTGCAGAGATGGACTTTTGTGTGAAGAAGCCTCCTGCAATACAGACAGATGGATACACATGCTGGGCATGGCCTCTGCTGTGGACAAGGAAGCACAGTCAGCTGGGAGAGACACCCAGAAATGTGCCAGGAGCCTTGGACCAAGGATAGACATTTGTCTCCCACTGTGCGAGACTTTGAAGCAGAACAAAAGGCCTGGCAGCAGCGATGCTACCCCAGCTGGGCAGAGCAACCCCTGTGCCAGGAGTGTGGCTGAGCTTGGCAAATCAATCCACCCAGACCTTCTTCTTCCTCTCTGTGGGAAGAAGGCCACTGCTGTCCCGATCCCAGCGCACAAAGACAAGGCCATGACCAGCAGAGTGTATAAATTTGTGTCAATTGCCTGCCTTGGGCTCGCTCCAGTGGATGACCCTTGGGATAAGGACATTGGTGTATGGGGTGGGCCCGGCAGCTTGTGTCCTCAACTCCTCCAGTTTGGACAAAGCAGAGGTGACATCCCCAAGTGTTGTTAGTGTGACCTCACTGGGGTAAGGGCTGACCCAGAAGGTGGGAAAACTTGTCGGCCCTCATCCCCTCAGCTGTGGCATGTTTCCCACTACCCAATATTTGCTCAATAAGCCTTTTCTAGCCATGGCTTTCCACCAGCTAAGTCCTCTTCCATACCAGAAGACACAGATTTGTATCTTCCTGAGACACCAAAGTGTCCAGAAGGGCAGGCCATGCACCAGCTTCCACCCTACAAGCCAGACGGGTTTGGATCGGAAAGCAACTTCGAAACCATCTCACTCTGTCATGTTACAGAGGTCTGGGATGACCTCGTGGATGGCCTGAATCATCCCTAATCCGTCCCTTGAGCAGCCTCCTCACCCTGGAGCAAGGTGAGACATCCCATCACTGCGCTGGCCATAGTGAGGGGAGGAGCAAGGAGACCTCTCCCAGCTTCTCCCCTGAGGGTCTTGGGAGGACCTGAACTGCACCTGGAAAGCAGGGTGAAGAGCTGATGGGAAGAACAAGTAATGATGTTGCTTTTCCCAGTGCAGATTCAGCACATGGAATAGTGGCGCTAATCCTGCGCCACTGCATCTCTGCCCAGACCAAGAGGGCACAACCAGAGGCTTAAGGGTACGGCCCCCACACCGTCACTCAACTCGGGATCTGGAAATGCTTTTGCATATTGAGCTCGGAGGTGAGGGACCTCATCAGGATGCAGAGCACAAGCAGGAGGTTGACTATATCCCAGAAGCAGGGGGCTGAAGCTGTGGACCCCAAATGAGATCCCATCCCCTAATGTTCCTCCCCAAGGAACATTCCCAGGAGAAAGAGGGGACAAGGGGTGCTGACGCCCTATGGCTCTGCCCAGAGTGGGGGGAAAAACTGTCCAAGAAGCACATGATGGGCCACTAGGCAAGCACAGGTGGCCAGCAGCCCCCACAGCCCAATGCCACACATCCCTCTGCCTGGAATGGGGGCAACAGAGGAGGTCCCAGTCCTTTCTGGAAGGGCACCAGAGAAGGTCCTGATCCTTCACAAGGGAAACACCAGAGGAGATCCCAATTCTTGCCGGGATAGGCATCGGGGGAAGTCCTGGTCGTTTCCAAGGGTACACCAGAGGAAATCTGAAATCCCAGTTCTTCCCGAGGGGAGAACCTTTCCGGTGAGCCGGGCTCTTCTTCCTCTGCCCTGGAGACGGCAGCAGCGAGTCGCGGCTGCGGGCCCGCACCGCTCCGGCTCCACCCTCCGTCGTCCCCGCAGATTCTGGGACGTGAGTGAAGCCTCTGTCCCACCGTGGGACAAAGCTCTGATGTCACCTGTGGGAGAGGGAAGACAAGAGCTGACAGGAACAAGCGAGTTGGCTACCACGACGGAGGATGGTCTCCACGGGGGTGGGGAGGGAGCAGGAATAGCTTCCTCTAATTCCACAGCATCTCTGGGGGGTCCAGCCAAGGGGGTGCTGAGCCCCTCCACAGGCTGGTTTGCAGGATGAGCCCTCCTGTGCATACATGCACATGTGTGTGTGTAGGCACGTGTGTAAGTGCACACATGTATGAATACATGCACAACATAGACAATAAGTGTGCCTGTATTTTAAGTGTGCACAGACGTGTGTCAGTGCCTGTAAGCATATTGTAAGTATTAATGGGCATGGGTGTAAATGCATGCACGCGTGAGTGTGCTCTGACACGTGTCAACATCTGAATACACATGTGTGAGTGCACATAGCCGTGTGTAACTGAACACAGTCACGTATGCATATATGCCCGTGTGAGCGTGCACAGACACGTGTGTCAGTGTTTGTAAACACGTGTATAAGTGCACACAGGTGTGTGCAAATGCACAGTCATGCGTGCATACATGCACACACATGTGAATATGCTCATACCACACGTGTCAGTGAGTGTATATGAGTACACACGTGCGTGTGCGCACCCGCGCCCAGCGGCCAGAACCCCCCTCCCCGCGTGAGCGCGCCTGGCCAAGGTCACGCGTGTGCGCGCAGCATCTGTGTCAGCGCGGCTGGCGGGGAGCCGGGCGGGGGGGCCGCGGGGCCAGGCCTTGGCCGGGGCAGCAGCGGGAGGAGGAGGAGAAGGAGGAGGAGGGAAGTGCGGCTCAGACAGCGCGGCGCCAGCAAACACCTGCAAACAGCTCCGGGCACACAATGGCAAATACAGGTGGGAACCGCCGCCTCCGTCAGCGCAGCGATTGCATCAGACGCCGGCGCTTGCCAAGAGGCGAACCAGCCGGATCACGGGCCACCGGCACCGCGGCGGGGCCGCGCTCGACCTTCACCACTCCCCCCGCCCCGGCCCCCGGTATTAATTTTTGCCCTCCTCATCGTCTTTTCTGCACGCCTGCAGTGTAGCTGGGGTGGTAAAAGTAACGCTGGGCTTACTCGGCCAGGAGCATTTTTCTCGTTCCAGTTGTTCTCCCCGAGGTAAATCTCGGCCCTTGCGGCTATTTTTAGCTGCGTGGTTTTTTTTTTGTTTGTTTGTTTGTTTTTTTTTTTTTTTTTTTTTTTTTTTTTTTTTTAAATCAGGGTTTTCCAGGAAAGCGTCGGCATCCCACAAGAGCCAAGATAAATCTGCTGCATGGGGTAAATCTTCTCCCCGAGGCAAATCCCATCTGCCCCCCGGGTTAAATCATCCCATCAACCCCCCGAGGTAAATCCCGGTCCCAGCAGTTATTTTTAGTTGTGGGGGGGTTCCTATTTTATTTTATTTTTTCTTAAGAGACGTTTCAAAGAAAGCACTGGCAACCGACAGCCCAGTCCAGGGAACCAGTGGGGTCTGAACTCGGCTTGTGCCAGAGTCTGGGAATGTCGGGGTGGCTGTTCCGGGCAAGGCGCCGGGATCCATCCACCACGGGGGAGGAGGTAACGGCCCTGGGAGGCTTCTTGGGAGCTAGAGCCGAACCTACACCCTGTGGACCTCCCACAGCCCCTGGCCTCGGAAATCTCCTGCCCTGATGCCTGAGAGGGGACAGGGGCAGGGGCCACCTCCACTCCCCGGGAGCTGCAGTCCCCCTCCATCTCCCCAGTGTCGTTTCCATCCAAAAAGCCCCAGCAGGACTGGTTTCTCCCACCCCATCAGTGCCTAGTTCCACTTCTCCAAGTAACCCCAGCCCCATAATGCTCCCACGAGTCCAGGATTTCCACCACCATCATCTCTGATGAGGGACCCATTATGACCTGGGATGAAGTGCTCACACTGCAAGAAGCTCCACTTTCCAGGTACCAAGACTCATCCCTATCCCCTGGCTCATGCCCAGGATCCTTTTCCCATCCATCCCACTTAAATCCCTTTGGCACATCAGCACTGACACAGCTGGAGGACCAGGACACTGGAGTGAATGTGGGGACACTCACCCCTAACCCACCCCTTGCCTTTTCTTCCAGAGCCAAAAACCAGTGGACATGGCAAAAGCTAATTTTTTGCTGTGAGCATAACAGCAGCTCTGTTCCCAGATGCAGTGGTTTCTGGATGGACACCTTCACCTGCCTCTCACCATGCCCGGACAGCCCATGTCACCCCATCCTACCCTACCCAGAGGTGCGGGAGGATACCAGCCCTGGGGAGCCTGGGGACATCAAGCTGGGAGGAGGGAGGAAAGTTCCCAGGGGCTGGTGATCCAGTTGGACCAGGTGGTGCTTTTTGGAAGCTCCACGTGCTGCTTTTCTCTGTGGAAATGCCCATGGACAAGGAGCATTTGGCAGGTGCCAGCTGCACCCCAAGCTCCTGTTCTCCCATTGGGATAGAGGCTGAAGCCCGTGTGTGTGTGGGCGAAGCTTTGTATCACTCTGTGCTCCGAGACCCTCATGTCTTCTCCCTTCTCCTCTTCCCATGATTGCACACCTGGATGCTGGAGCACCCTGGGGACACCCCAAGGCCACAGGGAAGGATCCACATCATGCCTGGCTAAGCCCACAGCAGCAAAAATAGAGCCTAGCACAGGGAATAAAGATGATGGTGCTACAGGTGGGGGTGAAGTCAATTTAACTTCATCCTAGGCAGGCCAGTACCTTCCCCAGGGAGCATGATCCAGCTCCACAGCTGAGCCAGCCTAGAGTCACATCTGTTCTGCTCCCGGGCCAAAGGGAAACCACAGCATTACCCAAGGGGAGGGAAAAAGCGTTTTTGCTCCCAACACCTCTTCCCTGCAGCATTGACCCAGAGGAGACTGGCCCAAGCAGGGCTGCTCTCTCAATACCACCTGGGGCAGCAAAAGCAATCCAAAAACTCCTCTACCCATATGGGGTATATCCTGGGGGAGCAGCATCACCCCTTCTAGCCCAATAGAAGCTCAAATCCAGCATCAGGGCACCTATCAACCCATTTTCACATGGCTAAAAGTGGAAAAAAAGCTGGAGTCCTTCCCAGGGCTCCAGCTACACCTCTAGATGGGTCCCCGGGGCTCAGCACCATCTTCACTCCTTCAGTATCAGTTAAGCACAGCAAAATAGCTGGCAGCCACCTCGGCCAGGAGCCGGCAGCCCAGGGTTAATTCCTCCCATACCTGAGCTGACATTTCAACACAATTACACAATTATGGAGATTCCTACAGTAACCATAGAAGTTCCCATCAAAATTTGGGAGGCTCCCACCCCCCAGGGGGTTTTCCCACCCAGAGGTACACCCCAGCTCCTTCCATCCCAGCGATGAAGGAGAAAAAACAATCAAAATGATCTGGTTTTATTATGCAAAAATGTTAACTTTTATAAAAAGTTTATAAAGCAAGTACAAGGCATATTCGCAGAAAATCACCTTCCTGCACAAAAGGTACAAAAAGTTATACTCTAGTATAGAGCTCCACAATACACGAGGCCACAGCCCCAGAGAGTTTAGTTCATACTCAAGGATGTTTATCCCCCCTCCCCAAAGCCCCCTAATCCCCACCCCGCCATCCCATTAAACATCTTTAAAAAAAAGGACTCGCTGCTATAATCCAAAAATATACAGACAACCTCCGCTTCATCATCACTCTATTATTAAAAATATCTCATGTGAATTCGGGTCCCAAGCTGGGATGCTGAGCTCCGTGGGTGGGATGCTGGCGGTGGAAGGCTGGGGGGGTCGGAACCAGCCGCTCCCCACACGCGGTGCCTGGGCGAGGCGATGCCGGGGCCGGTAGGTCGCAGACAGCCCGGCGCCACGGAGGAAACTGCTATTTACCTCCGGCTGATAACGAACCAGGAACCGACACTCGCTGCCTGTTTGCTAATTGGCACAGGGAGGTGAGAGAACAGAGGGGGAGGGAGGAGAAAAAAATAATAGCGGTAATTAGTGCGGTGCTAAGTGGAGTTGGGGATGGAAAGTTGGGAAGAGGGGGTGGGAGCCAGGAAACCAAGTTCCTCGGGGACTGTGTGTGGCTCCCGGCTGGGGATGCTGGGGGTGGGTTGGTGCTGGCTGGGGACTGGGGTTCAGGTGGGAGATTTGGGGGGGGACTGCAGAAAGGGGGAGCACTGGTCTGCGTTATTTGGATCGGTATCGGTGGTGGGTTGGGGAGCTCGACTGGGGTAAAGGTGGTGAAAAATTCGGGCGAGGGGAAATTAGGGAGAGAGGCGCATGGGTTGCTGGGGATCGGTCCGCTGGGGATTTTGATGCTGGGGGCGGGAGGGGGCCTCGGGACGCCCCCTGGGCTGAAGAAATATGGCGAGGACTGGGCTGCGGATGGTGGTGGCGGGGGTAACTGTAGGCGACACTCACCTGGTGGAGGTGGGCGTTAGTGACACAAACTTCTCTCGTCTTTGGTGCGGAGTTCTGAGGCGAGTTCAGCCGCCTGCAGAGAGAAGGGACAGGGCTTAAGATCACCCCGGCAGCTGGTGGTCCCCACTACTCCCACCCACTCCTCCCCATTCCCCACCGTGCCATGAACCACCAACACACTCGAGGACCCAGCAGCACCCCCGTCCCGACTTGTTATCACCTCCAACCTAACAGATCCTCTCTCCTCAAATCGATATAGCTAGCCCCCAGTCCGAAGCGATTCTTACCTTAAGGGAAAGTAGGGTGGCCTCGGAGGAGGGGTCGCGGCCCTTGGACCCCTCCTCCAGCACAATCTGGAGGTCGAAGATGTAGTCTATGACGTGCTGCAGGATCTCCACCTGGCTCACCTTGGTGCCTTGAGGGATGCCCGGCACCAGCTCCCGCAATTTGGAATAGCAGTCGTTCATATCGTAGAGCAAGTTCATGGGCTCTTCCAAGGCCGGGCTCTTGTTGTGGCTGCCCCGGGCGATGGCTAAACTCTGCTCCGAGAGGCAGCAAACGGCCTCGTAGCAGCTCCGGACGGAGCGCACCGGGCTGATGGCTTTCATGGTGGGCTCAGAGCAGGTCTGGAGATGCAGGACGGGGGGATGCCTAGGAGCCTCAGGGGCTGTCGCGGCAGCGGGGGTTTTGCTGGGACCTTCGAGCAGCAGACCGCCAAACAGGGCAGCTCTAAGAGCTTTGACTCTCACCCCCCGGACCCCCAAAATCCGTATTTCGCCAGCCGTTCAGAGCGGGTACGGAAAGGAAGAACCGCCCGCGCCGCCTTTATATCGGCAGCGCCACTTGACCGCGCCCACTACATGCAAACTTTGAATAACACAACCCCCTTTTATGTAAAATAACCATTAATCTCTCCCCTTTTATGTAAACGAAGCCCTAAACCCCGCCTCCGAATGTCAATGAAGCATCAAACTCCACCCCTACACATAAATGAAGTTTTAAACCCCTCTACCTTACCCCCCCATCCCCCCAGCCCCCCAGATTGACCCTTGATGGCCCGACGGGGCAGCTCCCCCTCCCCATGGCCAGACCCCTCCAAAATTCTTGGGGATTATCCCCCCCCCAACACCTTCAACACCCTAGCACCCCCAAACCGTCCCACTCCCCTTCCCAGTGAATTCCCCCTATTTTTAGATAGGACGATGGGGTTTCCCACCTCCCAACCACCCTGTTTTAAGGAAATTAGTGCCGCCCTTTTCCTCAATCCGCTTCTCATCTGACCTCCAGACTTTCTGGCGTCAGGAATTATCTTGTGACCAGCAGAAAAAAATTAATTGCGGTAAAACTGAGGTTACGATGGAGAAACCAGATTTAGGTCAGCGCCTGCGAGAGGCCTGGAAGGTTTTTTATTTTGGAGGTGGGAGAGGAGATTTATAGGCAAAGGGGTTATCCCAGCAGAAGTGATTGGCGCCGGGGGGGGGGGGGGGGCAGGATATGAAGGAAACTGCCCTACCGAACCATCGCTGCCCTAAAACTTACAGAATCAGAGAATGTCCATAGAAAAAGCCCAAAGCTGGAGCGATCTGGGGTCCCCGGTGGGTGTCACTGCAGCGGGTGGCACATGGAGGGGTCCTGCAGTAGTAACAGCCCTGCAACACCCCGACAGTGAATCAGGATGAGCCCAAGGGGAAAATCCTCTCTCCTCCAAATATTGACTTTGGTGGGATTTAGTTAAGGAGGGTGTTGTGGGGGCTTGGTTATGAAAGTGCAGGAAGGGAATGTTACAGCCAAGAGGGTTGGAGGGAGGCACTCTGGGACCCTGCTTGGCCCAGGGCTCCCAGCTAATGAGAGGGGCAGGGGGTGAGGGTACAGGCACCTGGACCAAATTACTCCTGCCCACGGCAGCGATTTATTCTAGATCTGCCAAATCCCATTTTGGTGGTGCTGGGGTTTACTTCCAGCCCCCAAAGGGGTCTGGGGACTGCAGGCTGGAGGGCACCCCTACTCCCCACATCTCCCCCAAGCCATGAGCTGCTCAACAAAAAAACCTTGAAAGCAGCATCCAACACTGTGGTTGGATTATTTTTGTACCTTTTATTTTTCTTTCCACCCCCCCACCCCATCCCCCCAACACCCCCCCCCCCCCCCACTCCCCACCTCACTCGTTATGAATTTCCCGGGAAATCACCTCTGTGTAAAGGATAGCAGCTTGGGAAGATGCATAATTATCCTCATTAACCAACCCCCCTCTCCCCCAAAAAACCCTGAACAAAATAAAGTTAAAAAAGAATTAAACATCTTTTAAAAATAAATGATAAGTGTAAAACTTAATGAAATTAACACAGATTTTTTTAAATGTTTACAAAACATTTAGAAAATCTTTTCAGACCACCACCTGAATCCTTCTTATGACTTCCCCTCAATAGAAAACACCAGCGTACAGCCTCTGCTTATTCCCATACACCCCCTCTCATTTCCCAAGGGATGGCGGGGGGGGGGGGCGCTGAAAGGCTTCAGAGGGACTGGGAGGGGAGCTTTTGTTTGCAGGGGGGTTTTGTTGGCGGCGGTTCCCACAGGCCCTGCCTGGGCGGCGGGACCCGCTGCCTTTGCCCAGCTGTGGCCCGGGCCCTCCAGCTGTGTTGATCTAACTCCCGGCCCCAGACAGCCTGGCGCCAGCCCTGCGCACGTCATGCATTCACAGAGGGATGCGTGGCCAAGGCAACCTCCCCCCCGCCTCCCCCCGCACCGCCACCGCCACGGCCACGCTGCCGTCGTATTCCAGGGGGATTCATTCCAATCCTGGGATACCCCGAGTGTGTGAGAGGGCTGGGAGCACAAGAATGTTTTTATCTGATCACTCCAAGTTTGTGTCACAACCCCTCATTCCCCCGGACGGCTCACTTCACTTTTGACCGGGGGCAAAGCGGCGCTTTTACGGTGCCCTTGCGGTGGCAGCTCCGGGTTTGGGATGTCCTTACACAGTGGCAGCGGGAGGAGTGGATTTCTTGGTGTGGAGGAGAGAAAATGGGGGAGGAAGGGAGTGGGGATGCTCTGGAGCATGATGATTTCATGGGGAAAGAGCCCACACTGGGTGTTTTATTAAAATGAAACGAAAAAGAATCAGAGGAAGAAGCAGGAGCTGGGATTTTCTACCTTAGCAAGCACCCCAAAATGATACCAAATCCCTTGGGGGAGGGGTGACCATGTACCTCACTACAGCTCAGCTATTGCTCCCTACCCACCTTTCTCCTTTTCCTGGGAACAGATTTTTAATCCCAGGGGATTTGCCCATGCTGCAAATACCTGCAAAGGTCCTCAAAACTTGGGGGGGGGGGGTGGGGGGGTGGGTGGCTGACAAGTAGCTGCTTTCCCCCGCCCCAAAATAATCTACCCCATGGGCTTGGGTTTGGGGTTTTTTTTTTCCCTAAAATAAGTCAGTACAGGTGACAGGATGTGAGGGATGGCCAGATTTGGCCCGGCAGGGAAGGTGAGTGTGAGGGTCCCTGTGTCCTGTGGGAACACCACCAGCATTTTGGGAGGAATTTCTTGTGTCTTGGGAGCTGGAGGCTGTCTGGAAGCGCTGGCAGCAGGACAGGGATTTGATGGGAGAGAAGAGGAATGGAGATGTGGCAGGGTGCCCAAGACAGTTACAAAGGGAAAGGCTCTTCCCCAGGGGTCATCTGGATTCACTTTCAGATGGGGCTGAGGTAAATCCCATTTACCAGGGATCTTCAGAGACCTTCAGGATCCTTCAGGAGCAAGGGAAGCAGAGGGACCTGGCTGGCTTGCTCTGGCTCAGCAGAACATGGGAACAAGAGCTCAGAGATTAATTTACTGATTTTTGGAGATGCTTCAAGCCAAGGCGGCCTCCCCCCCCCCCCCCCCCATCTTGGGCACCCACATGGCACAGCACAGCAGCAGTCCAAGGGAGTTTTGGTGCTGGAGAAGAAATCTAGATGGAAACTCAAGGGTAAAAATGGATTCTGGCTTCTAAAAAGGGCTCTGAGATCTCTTTCCCACCTTATCCCGAAGGCCATGGGGAGGCAGTCCAGTGGCATTTGGTGATCCTGCTGAACACTGTGTGGCAGCTCTCTTGACATTTCAATTTGTGCTGGAGCTAAGTGCTCCTGGATGGACAGTGGGTCCAAGATGGGCAAGGACAGGTAGGAACAGGAACTGTGGCCCTGCTCCGGCCATTGGTCAAGCAGAGAATGTGCTGGAAGGTCCCTGTGCAATTTGGCAAACCTTCCCTGGGATCCCTGTAGCCACCGTGTAGTATATGGTAGAGATAATTCATGCTATATATGTGTATAAAATATTGTAAAATCCAAGTTATGTCTTCGACCACCCTGGCTGGGAGCAGAGTCTTGTTTCTATTCAATTAGTTCCTGGACAACGGTTAAGATAATATCAAGTCTGTTAACGTATGAATGAAACCTTCCCGGGCCATGATTGCTGACTTCCCTGAAATGTCTAAGCCACTCACCAGGACCTGCACCTGGGAAGATTGCATCTACCATACTCAAGCACCAGCACCATTCTGCTACAGGTGAATGCAGGCTCTTCCGAAGAGTTCAGACAACCATCCAGACACCTGGACTGACTTTTGTATATTTCTGCACATGAATGGCCCCAGTTCTACATGTGAAGGGACACACAAAGGAACATTTGGTCATTTCTGCCTCAGGCAGAATAAACTGTATATAAGCTAGCTACATGAAGCAGTCGGGGTGAACCACTGGGGAGACGCTGACACTTTGTCGGTCGGATCTCGGTTCACCCAGCACTGACACCCGGGGCTGACGCTGCCTTGGCTGTGGTGGTTTTCGAAATTCTATTTTTGTTAACGATCTAATAAATCTTTGTTAAATTTTATTATAAATTTGGCTGCCGATTTGGTAATTTATAACAACTGTAACACCCCTGTATTGAGCTATGATGTCCCAGATTTGGGGTGTTGCAGGATCAATGGAGATTATAAATTGGAGCTGGCAGATGATGGATGGATGGATGGATGGATGGATGGATGGATGGATGGATGGATGGATGGATGGATGGATGGTCCACAGCCCATGCAGAAAGAAACCTGGCTCCTTTCTGAGGATCTGTGCCTCAGTTTATCCCCCTCACCCACCACAGGGACCCTCTGCCAGAGCCAGACAATGCCAGAGGCTCCGTAATGGGCCATGAACAGGGCTGGATGAGCAGACAAAAAGCAGCAGTGAAGTATCCTGCCCCTCCAAGCCAGGTCACCAGGAGACCTGATCCAGCCCTGGGGAATGTGCGGCTGTTTGTGCAGGGAATTAGCCCCAGGAACCTCCCCTCAGCCTGAGCCCAACCTAGCCTGAAGGCAGCACCCAGGACAGTCTCTGCTGGGGATCACTGGGGAACAAATGAACACCATGAGGCATTACCTTGTTCCAGAGTACTCAGGGGAGGGAGAGGAACACTCTCATCTCTCTGGAAGGGAACCAGGAACTGTGACATGAACTGTGGCCAAGCTGCTCAGTCACTGTCCATACCTTAGTTTCCCCACACTTCCTCTCATCCAAAGCCCTGTCAAGAGCAGAGCCATGTCTCCATCACCCTCAGAGCCAGAGGGAACCATATATTCCCATGAGGAGTCACAGCTGCTTCTTCAGGGCAAACCCTGGACACCTCTTTTCCCTGCAGAGGAGAGGCTGGGATGTTTGGAACATCCCTGGGTAGTACCCAGAGTGGGGAGAGACAGTGGGCCTGGGCCCAGGCAGTGTTGGGCAGGCAGCAGTGGCTGTTTCCAGCACCGGGATTCCCCACAGCTGCTTCCTGCTGCCCTATCTCACGGGCGCATCTGGGGAGCCGGGAGCAGTGCTTCTACTGCCACTGCTTCCTGTGCCAACCCCCCTACCCTAGCCACCATTCTCACCACCTCCCCCCATGGCTGGACAGATCTCACCCTTCCCCTTCCCACCCCTGACACAGTAGCAGCCCCTCTGAGTCCATCTGCACTCTGAGGGATCTTTTTTCCCCTGGGACCCTTTTGGGGCACCCTCAATGTTACCCTAATGAGCATCACACCCCCATGTTACCCTAAGGGGCTCAAGACTGATCAGCTCATGCCATGTGACCCCCCCCCAGGCCCTGGTGAGGGGGCCTGTGTGGGTGTCCCCAGCAGGGTAGGTGCTGAGGTGCTGCTGTGCCATTACTGGAGATACACTGACAATTTGGTGCTCAGCCCACCCCTTGCTCTGCTCCCTTCTCCCTCGACCTTTTTGATTCCTCCCTTCCCAAATTGCATCCATCCAAATTGCATCCCTGCAGAAGGAGGAGGAGGATGGGGATGGGGGTGCAAAGGCTGCAAGTGTGAACAACCCTGGTTGCTGCGGGTGTGGAGACACTAGGCTCACTCGGAGGAGCCTGGGCCCCGCTGCCACTGCCAGGGTGACAGTGAAGCAACTCCCACAATATCCTCAGGGGCTTGGGGTGCGGCAGCAGGGGGGAAACGGGCACCCAAACCTGACACTGTCTGCCACACCCTCCTCCCAAACAAGGAGTGCTGCAGCCCTGGCATGGTCCAAAGAGGGGAAACAGGCATGGGGAAAAGGAGCCCAGCCTGTGTTATGTGGGGGTCCCACAGCGAGTTCTGCTGCTCCCAATCCCTCCCTTTCTCTGCACCCCAAATTCCTCCTCCCAGTTCCTGCTGTGCTGCAGAATGGGGCTTTGCCAGGCTGCCCTTACTATAATCAGAGACTGTTAAAACTCATCACACTCCCCCCCTGCATTGCCTAGCCCTAAATCACACCAACCCCAGCAAGCCTCCTCTAGAAAACCTGACACACATCCCCAAAACCCTTAAACCTCCCAGATCCTCTCCAAAACCCAACACAAGCCCCTGGCCAAGCCATCCATCCCCACTACCCTCAGAAAGCCACATCACCCAGCATCACACAGAAGAGCCCCTCTATGGGAAAACACGGTGGGGGGGTGGGGGGAGAGATGTTTTATCTTGGCCTCCATCTGCCCCTAATAAGGCAGGTTTATTTTTAGTGGAGGTGAAAGCCGGAGCCACCAGCTCAAGAGCTTTTTCCACTCACATCTGCATTTGTACAATTTGGGTTTCCTGTCGTGGTTTCAGTGCTTTTCAAACCTGCCCAAATTGTTATTTTCTTTGCTCGGCAAAGAGCGACACAGATCGCTCCCTCTGTATCCTCAGTATAAATATCTTGGCAGCATCCCCTGTCCAACCTCCCCTCTCTAACCTCTCCATTCATTTGGCCCCTGACATGCTGATATCTTGGAATGGGGTCCAAGCCGCCTCATGGGGCTGGGATGCTGGTGAAAGTTCAGACTGGACCAAAAAATTCCTGTCCTGGATTGTGCCTTTCCAGCCCCAGTGCTTAATGAGAAGCCACTCTTCAGACTCTGAGTAGGGAAACTGAGACAGGGACGGTGTCAGTGCTATAGTCTGTGGATGGTGGACCCCCCAGCTTGTTCACCCCCAGGGGCCTTTGGGTTGTGTGGCCACGCTGGGTTTAAGCAGGAGTGGGAAAAAAAGTGGGGGGCGGGGTGGGGGGGAGTAAGGGTTGTGCCCTCCCTCTGCTTGGAACCCACCCCATGGGGATGAGCCCAACTTATCCCAGGTGCACCAGGGAATAGGGTAGCTCGGGCTTGGCACAGGCGCTGGGGGAAGACACCTGGATGTCCCCCCCCTGCTTCCTCTGACACACAGTTTCCATCCGCCCAGAGCAGATGCCACATGAGGGGTAGTGGCAGGGTGAGGAGGGGTTCTTTTGTCCCCTCTCCTCAAGCCACATCCCTGCAGGAAACGGCAGACATGGGGGTGTCCCCTCAGCGCTCCTCCAAACGCACTGGAGCTGTGGCCACACAATCCAAGGACCCCTTGGGAGTGGCCTGACTGGGGGTCCCCATTCCCAAACCCTAGTGCTGAGACTTTTCCTGCCTCAGTTTCCCCACTCAGGGTCTTAAAAGCAGCTTCTACCCTTTTGTTGCCAAAATCCAGGCCTGGAATGCTGTGGTCCAGCTCCAATATCCTCTGTTTTTCCCACCCTTTGGCCCCTCTCCTTATCCCATCCCCTGATTCCAGCAACTGGGGAGAGGGGTGCGGGGGTCCTGGGGAACAGTTCACAAAGCCTTACGTCTGGGCACAACCATCCCAGTCATTCCTTGCCATGAAACCCCACTGTGGTTGCTCTGTCCAGCACCGTTCCTTGGGATGACGAGGATGCTGGAGTGCAAGGCTGAAGGCAAGGGTCCCTTGTCCCCAGCTCCCTGTGCAGAGCCAGCTGCCACACCCGCTGTGGGGCCACCTGCTGGAAGCCAACTTGCACTCCCTTTCTCACTGCTTTTAGTTAATTTTTTCACTCTCTGTTCACCCAGGGAACTTCACTTTCGACAAAAATGTCCTAGCGTGTGTCTCCACTGTGGGGCTGGGGACAAGTCCCATGCTGGGCTCGGCCCCTGTGACATGGAGACATGATGGCACCCTCTCTGCCCCCATCCATGCTGGAGTTGGGGGAACAACCAGCATCCAGCAGGGATGTGGGAGCCGGAGGTCACAGCCTGTAGCACCTGTGGAAGCACATATAGGCACGTATGGAAACCGTAAGGCCCCGTGCACGTATGTAAGTGTGTGCAGGTGACCTGTATGTCCCTGAGCATGCGTACGCTCGTCACTTCTGTACCCCTGTGCCACCTCCACCTGGACGGGCATGTACTATGTTTTGTGTGCGCACGTACGCACCGTAAGTACCGCTCGTACCGTAAACGCCGTGCAGAGCTCACATTTCTGCGGCTCAGCACTGCCACCTGGGGAGAGAGAGCGGCACTACAGCCTGCGCCCGACGGCGCCCACGGACGTGAGGACACACTGACCGACGGACACATAGACACGGCCTACATGGACACAGACATATGGACATGGCCCCCGCCGACACGGCTCTGCGCCTCCCCCTCCCACCCCCCTCCTTCGGACTGCAGCCCCACGCATCTCCCCCATAATAACCATTAACCCCAGCCCTTCCCCTATCACTGAGTGAGCCCTAACCCCCAGTATCCTCCCCTAGGGCAGACCACAGGCCCGCCTCCCCAAAACAGCAGTCGTGGGTGTGTCCCCCTATCCCAGCAACCCACCACAACCCCCACCAGCCACAACTATGGGACCTGCCAGGACAGGGTGAGGGGTCACAAACTTTAATCACATGGACACTGTGGGGTGCCAGGATAGCCTAGGGGACATGGGGACAGCCCAGGGGACATGAGGCAGCCCCTCAGGAGGTGATGGAGCAGGTGACCCCAGCACCCTTCAGGCCACAAGAGGCCCCAGGCTGCTTGTACAGGTAGTGCTGGTGGTAGTCCTCAGCATAGCAGAAGTCCCTGGCCAGCTCGATGATGGTTGTGATGTCCCCATGCCACTCTGCTCCCAGTTCCTAGGACAGTCCCATGGCAGAGGGAGCCTGGAGGGACCCCCCACCCCACTGCCCCACACATGAAACAGCTAGGGCAGGGTCTTGTCCCATACTCCCAAGCTGGGGAAGGCAGCTGGTGTCACAGCATACTCAGAAGGGCTCCTGGTCCATCGCTCACTTTACCCTTCACCCTGCTGCTACCAATCCCCTTGTCCCGCCCCACCTGTGTCTCTCTGCAGCAGCACATAAGAGGCTGAATTTTTGGGGACAGTGCAGCCCTCGCAGCGGGACAACACCCAAATAAAACAGGCAGGGACAACGTCACTGGGCTGCAGGGTGTCACCAGGGGCTGCAGGCTGAGGGGAGGGGGCTGGAGGGTGACACAGAGCATGGGGGCAGCTGAGGCAGAAGGGGGCTTTAGGAGCAAAGGGGGGCCTCCAGGATGGCACAGAGATGCTGAGAGGCTGCAGTGGGGAACTTGAGGGTGACACAAAGAAGCTGAGGGGCAGGGGGTGCCTTGAGGGGCAAAGTGGGGGGTGCTTAAGAGTGACAGGTGAAGCAGCCCTCACACCACCCCTACCCGGGTGGAGAGTGCACTGTGGAGGTCAGGGGGCCAAGGGACAATGTTGGGGGGCTTGGTGTGCCACACAGACTTTGTGGGCTGAGGGGCAAAGACGGCGAGGGGGGGCTTGACAGGTGGAGAGTTCACATCGAGGGTTAGGGGTGCAAAGGACACAGGGTACCAGGTAGGGTTAGGGTACAGGTGCAGCAACCCTCACCCCAACCCTAAGCTCACCCTAAACAGCACCTCTAGGACCCCAGTTTTCCCCAACAGCAGCACAAGGCAGCAACCGTAATGGTGGGACAGCCCCAGACCCCTCCATCCCCCAGCAGCTGCAGTGCAGGCAATTACCCCAATTAAAAGGTAGGGATGACATTTGTAAGTTAGAGAGTTACAGGCAGGTGTTGGGGGCTGAGCAGATTTTGAGGGTTTTTTTTAAAGTTTCTTTTCAGGGCTTTAAAAGGATATTTTAGGGGTTTTTTGCTAGAGTTTTTAGGAATTTTCTGGGAATGTTTAGGATACCTTTAGGGCTTTTTCAGGGCTTTTAAAAGAATTTTTTAGGGGGTTTTAAGGGCTTTCTTCCTACTAATTAAAATTTTTAGGGGGTTTGGGGATATTCTTGGGGCTTTTTTAGGACTGTTGAGAGTATGTGGAGGACTTTTTTAAGACTAGGGTACTTCTAGGGTTTTTGAGGGAGTTTTAAAGGGTTTTCTTAGGGTCTTATCTGGGCATTTTAAGGTTTCTTGGGGTATTTTTAGAGCTCTTTTAGGGCCCTTTAGGGTTTTTTTTAAAGGTTCTTTGGGGATTTTAGGGGCTTTTTATAAGTAGGGTATTTTTAGTGTATTTTAAGGGTATTCTGAGGCTACTTTTTTAGGTTTTTGTGGGGTGTTTAGGACACTTTGAAAACTAGGGCTTTTTTAAGGAATTGATAGGGTTTTTTAGGGTCCTTTCAGGGCATGACAGAGGCTGAGGGGCAGCTTGAGGGGCACTGTGGGGGCTTGAGGGTGGCAGAGGCTGGGAACTGAGGGAAGAATCGGGAGAGGGGACAGTGGGTGACACACAGAGATACTGAGGGTGGCAGGGGCAGCTGGAGGGTGACACAGAGAAGCTGGGGACTGAGGGGCAAAGGAGAGGGGTTAAGGGTGACACACAGGAGCTGAGGGGCAGCTGAGAGGGGACTTGAGGGTGACAAAGCCTGAGGGCTTGGAGGCAGAGGGAGAGGTTGAGGGGTAAAGGGCAAGGGCTTGAGGGCTGGACAGTCCAGCGGACATCAGAGCTACAGGGTACAGCTTAGGAGGCAAGTTAGGGTACAGATGCACCACCCCTCACCTCAGCTCTAACCTCAGCCTAACCAGCCCCCCTAACAACAGCCTTTTCCCCCAAGAGCAGCACAACACAGCAACCCTAACAGCTACACCAGAGCAGAACCCTCCCGGTGGACAGGACAGCAATCCTTACACCAGTACAACAACAGAACTCTCAGAGGACAACAAGATCCACTGCAAAAATGTAGGGAAGACATCTAAGGGTTAGAGAATAACAGGTGGGGCTTGGAGGGTGAGCAGGTTTTTTTCAGGATTTTTCCACAACTTCTAAGGATATATAGGGGATTCTTGAAGGTTTCTTAGGTCTCATTTTGGCTTTTCAGAGTATTGTAAGGGGTTTTAAAAGGATATTTCGGGATTTTTTGGATTATTGTTAGGGTCAGGGTTGGGGGGGGAATGCTCAATGAAAATGCGGAGTTTTAGGACTGCAATGAAACACATTTGAAAAGGGCCAGTAGTGACAGAGTGGATTGGGTAAGACATTGCCGGTCGAAAAGCAGTGAGTTCAAGGCCCAATGGAGTCATTGTGGTTCAGATGTCTGGCAGCTTTGCAGGGGAGAAATCCAGGACAGTAAACATCAGGAGCCCACGTTCCTGATGTCAGTTTTCTAGAGGCTGTGGTGTTCAGGGGCCTGAGGCACTGAGTGGCTGGCTGCCTACTAGGCTTCTGAAAACCACAAAGCCCAGAGCCCCTGGCACACTGCAGCTGCAAAAGGCATCCCTAGGGCAACACAGACACACCACAACAGGGCTTCCACCACAGCTTTTTCCTTGGATCCAGCTTTAGCACAAGGCTGCTTTTACTGCCTAGGGTTAGGGTTATGTCTAGGCTTAGGGGTTAAAACCTACAAAGCCCAGATCTCCAAGCACAATGCAGCTGGAAAACGCATTCCAAGAGGAACACAAAACTGCCACAACATGGTTCCCACCACTGCTTTTTCCTTGGAACCAGCTTTAGACTGAGTGGCCTGCTGCCTGCTGAAATTCTGCATCGCGCAGGATGCCTCCCAGACGCAAGCTGGCACCAGTGCCAAGTCAGGCTGGTTTGAGAGCGCCAAGTACCTCCTGCAAAGTGACACCATTACCAGGCTTGGTGACTTTTGCTTACCTGGGAAAAGGGCCGGCATTTTTGTTCCTGGGCCTGTGGCTCGGAGCAGCCAGATGGCTCCTAAAAATCCATATTGCACAGGATGCCTGCCAGAGGCAAGCTGGCACCAGTGCCAAGTCAGGCTGGTTTGAGAGTGCCAAGTACCTCCTGCAAACTGACACCATGAAACTGAGGTGGTGACTTGTGCTTCCCTGGGAAAATGGCCGTTGTTTGTGTTCCAGGGCTGTGGCTCGGAGAGGCTGGCTGGCTCCTAAAATTCCGCATTGCCAGGATACTTCCCAAAGGCAAGCTGGCACCAGTTCCAAGTCAGGCTGGTTTGAGAGTGCCAAGTACCTCCTGCAAACTGACACCATGAAACTGAGGTTGTGACATTTGCTTACCTGGTGTCTATGTTTGGATAAGACAGGTGCCTGCTAAAGAAGGCAGGAGCTTCCCCTGAAATGGAGAATGCAAACCCTCCCCACCCCTCCAAATTGCTATGAATTTTAAATTAAGGGGCTCTCAGGCAACAAAAAAATACGGGAGCAGGAAATAACAGTTCTTTAATAGGGAAGGGGGGGAAAAACATAAAATGATAGAATAAAAACAATGCAGTACAGTAAAATGACAGAGTCAGAACTCAACCTGACACCCTGTTGGTCAGGGTGCTGGCAGCAGTCCAATTGGAACAGTGGCTGCAGTCCTCCTGAGGTGTCAGGTGTGGTTCTGTTGGAGCAAGGGATCCTGTAGAAAAAAAGGGTGATTCTTCCTCCGCAGATCCGTGGAAGTAGAAGCAGCTGCTGTTCCTCTGGTGAATCCAGTGGAGAAGCTGTGCGGGTGTGTCAGAATCTCCTGATTACATCTGGATAGCAATGCTCGGCTCCTCCCTCTGGGCGGAGCATCTCACAATGGGATGTTACAGTTCTTATCAGCCATGCAGTGACATTCAATAGCCTCATATCACGCCCCCTGCTGAGGGAGGAGTGATTGTGATCTCTCAGAGAGAGATAAGGGGAAATTGCCCAATTAACACCTAGACAACTGCCATTCAGATGGTAATAGAATAAATCCTGCCTTGCAATCCAGAACACCTGGGAAAATGGCCGCTGTTTGTGATCCAGGGCCTGTGGCCCGGAGAGGCCGGCTGGCTCCTAAAAATCCATATTGCGCAGGATGCCTGCCAGAGGCAAGCTGGCACCAGTGCCAAGTCAGGCTGGTTTGAGAGTGCCAAGTACCTCCTGCAAACTGACACCATGAAACTGAGGTGGTGACTTTTGCTTCCCTGGGAAAATGGCCGTTGTTTGTGTTCCAGGGCCTGTGGCCCGGAGAGGCCGGCTGGCTCCTAAAAATCCATATTGCGCAGGATGCCTGCCAGAGGCAAGCTGGCACCAGTGCCAAGTCAGGCTGGTTTGAGACTGCCAAGTACCTCCTGCAAACGGACACCATGAAACTGAGGTGGTGACTTTTGCTTCCCTGGGAAAATGGCCGTTGTTTGTGTTCCAGGGCCTGTGGCCCGGAGAGGCCGGCTGGCTCCTAAAAATCCGTATTGCGCAGGATGCCTGCCAGAGGCAAGCTGGCACCAGTGCCAAGTCAGGCTGGTTTGAGAGTGCCAAGTACCTCCTGCAAACTGACACCATGAAACTGAGGTGGTGACTTTTGCTTCCCTGGGAAAATGGCCGTTGTTTATGTTGCAGGGCCTGTGGCCCAGAGAGGCCGGCTGGCTCCTAAAAATCCATATTGCGCAGGATGCCTGCCAGAGGCAAGCTGGCACCAGTGGCAAGTCAGGCTGGTTTGAGAGTGCCAAGTACCTCCTGCAAACGGACACCATGAAACTGAGGTGGTGACTTTTGCTTCCCTGGGAAAATGGCCGTTGTTTGTGTTCCAGGGCCTGTGGCCCGGAGAAGCCGGCTGGCTCCTAAAAATCCGTATTGCGCAGGATGCCTGCCAGAGGCAAGCTGGCACCAGTGCCAAGTCAGGCTGGTTTGAGAGTGCCAAGTACCTCCTGCAAACTGACACCATGAAACTGAGGTGGTGACTTTTGCTTCCCTGGGAAAATGGCCGTTGTTTGTGTTCCAGGGCCTGTGGCCCGGAGAGGCCGGCTGGCTCCTAAAAATCCGTATTGCGCAGGATGCCTGCCAGAGGCAAGCTGGCACCAGTGCCAAGTCAGGCTGGTTTGAGAGTGCCAAGTACCTCCTGCAAACTGACACCATGAAACTGAGGTGGTGACTTGTGCTTCCCTGGGAAAATGGCCGTTGTTTGTGTTCCAGGGCCTGTGGCCCGGAGAGGCCGGCTGGCTCCTAAAAATCCGTATTGCGCAGGATGCCTGCCAGAGGCAAGCTGGCACCAGTGCCAAGTCAGGCTGGTTTGAGAGTGCCAAGTACCTCCTGCAAACGGACACCATGAAACTGAGGTGGTGACTTGTGCTTCCCTGGGAAAATGGCCGTTGTTTGTGTTCCAGGGCCTGTGGCCCGGAGAGGCCGGCTGGCTCCTAAAAATCCATATTGCGCAGGATGCCTGCCAGAGGCAAGCTGGCACCAGTGCCAAGTCAGGCTGGTTTGAGAGTGCCAAGTACCTCCTGCAAACTGACACCATGAAACTGAGGTGGTGACTTTTGCTTCCCTGGGAAAATGGCCGTTGTTTGTGTTCCAGGGCCTGTGGCCCGGAGAGGCCGGCTGGCTCCTAAAAATCCATATTGCGCAGGATGCCTGCCAGAGGCAAGCTGGCACCAGTGCCAAGTCAGGCTGGTTTGAGAGTGCCAAGTACCTCCTGCAAACTGACACCATGAAACTGAGGTGGTGACTTGTGCTTCCCTGGGAAAATGGCCGTTGTTTGTGTTCCAGGGCCTGTGGCCCGGAGAGGCCGGCTGGCTCCTAAAAATCCGTATTGCGCAGGATGCCTGCCAGAGGCAAGCTGGCACCAGTGCCAAGTCAGGCTGGTTTGAGAGTGCCAAGTACCTCCTGCAAACGGACACCATGAAACTGAGGTGGTGACTTGTGCTTCCCTGGGAAAATGGCCGTTGTTTGTGTTCCAGGGCCTGTGGCCCGGAGAGGCCGGCTGGCTCCTAAAAATCCGTATTGCGCAGGATGCCTGCCAGAGGCAAGCTGGCACCAGTACCAAGTCAGGCTGGTTTGAGAGTGCCAAGTACCTCCTGCAAACTGACACCATGAAACTGAGGTGGTGACTTTTGCTTCCCTGGGAAAATGGCCGTTGTTTGTGTTCCAGGGCCTGTGGCCCGGAGAGGCCGGCTGGCTCCTAAAAATCCGTATTGCGCAGGATGCCTGCCAGAGGCAAGCTGGCACCAGTGCCAAGTCAGGCTGGTTTGAGAGTGCCAAGTACCTCCTGCAAACTGACACCATGAAACTGAGGTGGTGACTTTTGCTTCCCTGGGAAAATGGCCGTTGTTTGTGTTCCAGGGCCTGTGGCCCCGAGAGGCCGGCTGGCTCCTAAAAATCCGTATTGCGCAGGATGCCTGCCAGAGGCAAGCTGGCACCAGTGCCAAGTCAGGCTGGTTTGAGAGTGCCAAGTACCTCCTGCAAACGGACACCATGAAACTGAGGTGGTGACTTGTGCTTCCCTGGGAAAATGGCCGTTGTTTGTGTTCCAGGGCCTGTGGCCCGGAGAGGCCGGCTGGCTCCTAAAAATCCGTATTGCGCAGGATGCCTGCCAGAGGCAAGCTGGCACCAGTGCCAAGTCAGGCTGGTTTGAGAGTGCCAAGTACCTCCTGCAAACGGACACCATGAAACTGAGGTGGTGACTTTTGCTTCCCTGGGAAAATGGCCTTTGTTTGTGTTCCAGGGCCTGTGGCCCGGAGAGGCCGGCTGGCTCCTAAAAATCCGTATTGCGCAGGATGCCTGCCAGAGGCAAGCTGGCACCAGTGCCAAGTCAGGCTGGTTTGAGAGTGCCAAGTACCTCCTGCAAACTGACACCATGAAACTGAGGTGGTGACTTGTGCTTCCCTGGGAAAATGGCCGTTGTTTGTGTTCCAGGGCCTGTGGCCCCGAGAGGCCGGCTGGCTCCTAAAAATCCATATTGCGCAGGATGCCTGCCAGAGGCAAGCTGGCACCAGTGCCAAGTCAGGCTGGTTTGAGAGTGCCAAGTACCTCCTGCAAACTGACACCATGAAACTGAGGTGGTGACTTTTGCTTCCCTGGGAAAATGGCCGTTGTTTGTGTTCCAGGGCCTGTGGCCCGGAGAGGCCGGCTGGCTCCTAAAAATCCGTATTGCGCAGAATGCCTGCCCGAGGCAAGCTGGCACCAGTGCCAAGTCAGGCTGGTTTTAGAGTGCCAAGTACCTCCTGCAAACTGACACCATGAAACTGAGGTGGTGACTTTTGCTTCCCTGGGAAAATGGCCGTTGTTTGTGTTCCAGGGCCTGTGGCCCGGAGAGGCCGGCTGGCTCCTAAAAATCCGTATTGCGCAGGATGCCTGCCAGAGGCAAGCTGGCACCAGTGCCAAGTCAGGCTGGTTTGAGAGTGCCAAGTACCTCCTGCAAACTGACACCATGAAACTGAGGTGGTGACTTTTGCTTCCCTGGGAAAATGGCCGTTGTTTGTGTTCCAGGGCCTGTGGCCCGGAGAGGCCGGCTGGCTCCTAAAAATCCATATTGCGCAGGATGCCTGCCAGAGGCAAGCTGGCACCAGTGCCAAGTCAGGCTGGTTTGAGAGTGCCAAGTACCTCCTGCAAACTGACACCATGAAACTGAGGTGGTGACTTGTGCTTCCCTGGGAAAATGGCCGTTGTTTGTGTTCCAGGGCCTGTGGCCCGGAGAGGCCGGCTGGCTCCTAAAAATCCGTATTGCGCAGGATGCCTGCCAGAGGCAAGCTGGCACCAGTGCCAAGTCAGGCTGGTTTGAGAGTGCCAAGTACCTCCTGCAAACGGACACCATGAAACTGAGGTGGTGACTTGTGCTTCCCTGGGAAAATGGCCGTTGTTTGTGTTCCAGGGCCTGTGGCCCGGAGAGGCCGGCTGGCTCCTAAAAATCCGTATTGCGCAGGATGCCTGCCAGAGGCAAGCTGGCACCAGTGCCAAGTCAGGCTGGTTTGAGAGTGCCAAGTACCTCCTGCAAACTGACACCATGAAACTGAGGTGGTGACTTTTGCTTCCCTGGGAAAATGGCCGTTGTTTGTGTTCCAGGGCCTGTGGCCCGGAGAGGCCGGCTGGCTCCTAAAAATCCGTATTGCGCAGAATGCCTGCCAGAGGCAAGCTGGCACCAGTGCCAAGTCAGGCTGGTTTGAGAGTGCCAAGTACCTCCTGCAAACTGACACCATGAAACTGAGGTGGTGACTTTTGCTTCCCTGGGAAAATGGCCGTTGTTTGTGTTCCAGGGCCTGTGGCCCGGAGAGGCCGGCTGGCTCCTAAAAATCCGTATTGCGCAGGATGCCTGCCAGAGGCAAGCTGGCACCAGTGCCAAGTCAGGCTGGTTTGAGAGTGCCAAGTACCTCCTGCAAACGGACACCATGAAACTGAGGTGGTGACTTGTGCTTCCCTGGGAAAATGGCCGTTGTTTGTGTTCCAGGGCCTGTGGCCCGGAGAGGCCGGCTGGCTCCTAAAAATCCGTATTGCGCAGGATGCCTGCCAGAGGCAAGCTGGCACCAGTGCCAAGTCAGGCTGGTTTGAGAGTGCCAAGTACCTCCTGCAAACTGACACCATGAAACTGAGGTGGTGACTTTTGCTTCCCTGGGAAAATGGCCGTTGTTTGTGTTCCAGGGCCTGTGGCCCGGAGAGGCCGGCTGGCTCCTAAAAATCCGTATTGCGCAGGATGCCTGCCAGAGGCAAGCTGGCACCAGTGCCAAGTCAGGCTGGTTTGAGAGTGCCAAGTACCTCCTGCAAACTGACACCATGAAACTGAGGTGGTGACTTTTGCTTCCCTGGGAAAATGGCCGTTGTTTGTGTTCCAGGGCCTGTGGCCCCGAGAGGCCGGCTGGCTCCTAAAAATCCATATTGCGCAGGATGCCTGCCAGAGGCAAGCTGGCACCAGTGCCAAGTCAGGCTGGTTTGAGAGTGCCAAGTACCTCCTGCAAACTGACACCATGAAACTGAGGTGGTGACTTTTGCTTCCCTGGGAAAATGGCCGTTGTTTGTGTTCCAGGGCCTGTGGCCCGGAGAGGCCGGCTGGCTCCTAAAAATCCGTATTGCGCAGAATGCCTGCCCGAGGCAAGCTGGCACCAGTGCCAAGTCAGGCTGGTTTGAGAGTGCCAAGTACCTCCTGCAAACGGACACCATGAAACTGAGGTGGTGACTTTTGCTTCCCTGGGAAAATGGCCGTTGTTTGTGTTCCAGGGCCTGTGGCCCGGAGAGGCCGGCTGGCTCCTAAAAATCCGTATTGCGCAGGATGCCTGCCAGAGGCAAGCTGGCACCAGTGGCAAGTCAGGCTGGTTTGAGAGTGCCAAGTACCTCCTGCAAACTGACACCATGAAACTGAGGTGGTGACTTGTGCTTCCCTGGGAAAATGGCCGTTGTTTGTGTTCCAGGGCCTGTGGCCCGGAGAGGCCGGCTGGCTCCTAAAAATCCGTATTGCGCAGGATGCCTGCCAGAGGCAAGCTGGCACCAGTGCCAAGT
Source organism: Haemorhous mexicanus (assembly GCF_027477595.1). Classification (NCBI taxonomy): domain Eukaryota; kingdom Metazoa; phylum Chordata; class Aves; order Passeriformes; family Fringillidae; genus Haemorhous; species Haemorhous mexicanus. The sequence continues at coordinate 6,944,102 of NC_082367.1, forward strand.
CAGGCTGGTTTGAGAGTGCCAAGTACCTCCTGCAAACTGACACCATGAAACTGAGGTGGTGACTTTTGCTTCCCTGGGAAAATGGCCGTTGTTTGTGTTCCAGGGCCTGTGGCCCGGAGAGGCCGGCTGGCTCCTAAAAATCCGTATTGCGCAGGATGCCTGCCAGAGGCAAGCTGGCACCAGTGCCAAGTCAGGCTGGTTTGAGAGTGCCAAGTACCTCCTGCAAACGGACACCATGAAACTGAGGTGGTGACTTTTGCTTCCCTGGGAAAATGGCCGTTGTTTGTGTTCCAGGGCCTGTGGCCCGGAGAGGCCGGCTGGCTCCTAAAAATCCGTATTGCGCAGGATGCCTGCCAGAGGCAAGCTGGCACCAGTGCCAAGTCAGGCTGGTTTGAGAGTGCCAAGTACCTCCTGCAAACGGACACCATGAAACTGAGGTGGTGACTTTTGCTTCCCTGGGAAAATGGCCGTTGTTTGTGTTCCAGGGCCTGTGGCCCGGAGAGGCCGGCTGGCTCCTAAAAATCCATATTGCGCAGGATGCCTGCCAGAGGCAAGCTGGCACCAGTGCCAAGTCAGGCTGGTTTGAGAGTGCCAAGTACCTCCTGCAAACTGACACCATGAAACTGAGGTGGTGACTTGTGCTTCCCTGGGAAAATGGCCGTTGTTTGTGTTCCAGGGCCTGTGGCCCGGAGAGGCCGGCTGGCTCCTAAAAATCCGTATTGCGCAGGATGCCTGCCAGAGGCAAGCTGGCACCAGTGCCAAGTCAGGCTGGTTTGAGAGTGCCAAGTACCTCCTGCAAACTGACACCATGAAACTGAGGTGGTGACTTTTGCTTCCCTGGGAAAATGGCCATTGTTTGTGTTCCAGGGCCTGTGGCCCGGAGAGGCCGGCTGGCTCCTAAAAATCCGTATTGCGCAGGATGCCTGCCAGAGGCAAGCTGGCACCAGTGCCAAGTCAGGCTGGTTTGAGAGTGCCAAGTACCTCCTGCAAACTGACACCATGAAACTGAGGTGGTGACTTGTGCTTCCCTGGGAAAATGGCCGTTGTTTGTGTTCCAGGGCCTGTGGCCCGGAGAGGCCGGCTGGCTCCTAAAAATCTGTATTGCGCAGGATGCCTGCCAGAGGCAAGCTGGCACCAGTGCCAAGTCAGGCTGGTTTGAGAGTGCCAAGTACCTCCTGCAAACTGACACCATGAAACTGAGGTGGTGACTTTTGCTTCCCTGGGAAAATGGCCGTTGTTTGTGTTCCAGGGCCTGTGGCCCGGAGAGGCCGGCTGGCTCCTAAAAATCCGTATTGCGCAGGATGCCTGCCAGAGGCAAGCTGGCATCAGTGCCAAGTCAGGCTGGTTTGAGAGTGCCAAGTACCTCCTGCAAACGGACACCATGAAACTGAGGTGGTGACTTTTGCTTCCCTGGGAAAATGGCCGTTGTTTGTGTTCCAGGGCCTGTGGCCCGGAGAGGCCGGCTGGCTCCTAAAAATCCGTATTGCGCAGGATGCCTGCCAGAGGCAAGCTGGCACCAGTGCCAAGTCAGGCTGGTTTGAGAGTGCCAAGTACCTCCTGCAAACGGACACCATGAAACTGAGGTGGTGACTTTTGCTTCCCTGGGAAAATGGCCGTTGTTTGTGTTCCAGGGCCTGTGGCCCGGAGAGGCCGGCTGGCTCCTAAAAATCCGTATTGCGCAGGATGCCTGCCAGAGGCAAGCTGGCACCAGTGCCAAGTCAGGCTGGTTTGAGAGTGCCAAGTACCTCCTGCAAACTGACACCATGAAACTGAGGTGGTGACTTTTGCTTCCCTGGGAAAATGGCCGTTGTTTGTGTTCCAGGGCCTGTGGCCCGGAGAGGCCGGCTGGCTCCTAAAAATCCGTATTGCGCAGGATGCCTGCCAGAGGCAAGCTGGCACCAGTGCCAAGTCAGGCTGGTTTGAGAGTGCCAAGTACCTCCTGCAAACTGACACCATGAAACTGAGGTGGTGACTTGTGCTTCCCTGGGAAAATGGCCGTTGTTTGTGTTCCAGGGCCTGTGGCCCGGAGAGGCCGGCTGGCTCCTAAAAATCCGTATTGCGCAGGATGCCTGCCAGAGGCAAGCTGGCACCAGTGCCAAGTCAGGCTGGTTTGAGAGTGCCAAGTACCTCCTGCAAACTGACACCATGAAACTGAGGTGGTGACTTTTGCTTCCCTGGGAAAATGGCCGTTGTTTGTGTTCCAGGGCCTGTGGCCCGGAGAGGCCGGCTGGCTCCTAAAAATCCGTATTGCGCAGGATGCCTGCCAGAGGCAAGCTGGCACCAGTGCCAAGTCAGGCTGGTTTGAGAGTGCCAAGTACCTCCTGCAAACGGACACCATGAAACTGAGGTGGTGACTTTTGCTTCCCTGGGAAAATGGCCGTTGTTTGTGTTCCAGGGCCTGTGGCCCGGAGAGGCCGGCTGGCTCCTAAAAATCCGTATTGCGCAGGATGCCTGCCAGAGGCAAGCTGGCACCAGTGCCAAGTCAGGCTGGTTTGAGAGTGCCAAGTACCTCCTGCAAACGGACACCATGAAACTGAGGTGGTGACTTTTGCTTCCCTGGGAAAATGGCCGTTGTTTGTGTTCCAGGGCCTGTGGCCCGGAGAGGCCGGCTGGCTCCTAAAAATCCGTATTGCGCAGGATGCCTGCCAGAGGCAAGCTGGCACCAGTGCCAAGTCAGGCTGGTTTGAGAGTGCCAAGTACCTCCTGCAAACTGACACCATGAAACTGAGGTGGTGACTTTTGCTTCCCTGGGAAAATGGCCGTTGTTTGTGTTCCAGGGCCTGTGGCCCGGAGAGGCCGGCTGGCTCCTAAAAATCCGTATTGCGCAGGATGCCTGCCAGAGGCAAGCTGGCATCAGTGCCAAGTCAGGCTGGTTTGAGAGTGCCAAGTACCTCCTGCAAACTGACACCATGAAACTGAGGTGGTGACTTTTGCTTCCCTGGGAAAATGGCCGTTGTTTGTGTTCCAGGGCCTGTGGCCCGGAGAGGCCGGCTGGCTCCTAAAAATCCGTATTGCGCAGGATGCCTGCCAGAGGCAAGCTGGCACCAGTGCCAAGTCAGGCTGGTTTGAGAGTGCCAAGTACCTCCTGCAAACTGACACCATGAAACTGAGGTGGTGACTTTTGCTTCCCTGGGAAAATGGCCGTTGTTTGTGTTCCAGGGCCTGTGGCCCGGAGAGGCCGGCTGGCTCCTAAAATTCCGTATTGCGCAGGATGCCTGCCAGAGGCAAGCTGGCACCAGTGCCAAGTCAGGCTGGTTTGAGAGTGCCAAGTACCTCCTGCAAACGGACACCATGAAACTGAGGTGGTGACTTTTGCTTCCCTGGGAAAATGGCCGTTGTTTGTGTTCCAGGGCCTGTGGCCCGGAGAGGCCGGCTGGCTCCTAAAAATCCGTATTGCGCAGGATGCCTGCCAGAGGCAAGCTGGCACCAGTGCCAAGTCAGGCTGGTTTGAGAGTGCCAAGTACCTCCTGCAAACTGACACCATGAAACTGAGGTGGTGACTTTTGCTTCCCTGGGAAAATGGCCGTTGTTTGTGTTCCAGGGCCTGTGGCCCGGAGAGGCCGGCTGGCTCCTAAAAATCCGTATTGCGCAGGATGCCTGCCAGAGGCAAGCTGGCACCAGTGCCAAGTCAGGCTGGTTTGAGAGTGCCAAGTACCTCCTGCAAACTGACACCATGAAACTGAGGTGGTGACTTTTGCTTCCCTGGGAAAATGGCCGTTGTTTGTGTTCCAGGGCCTGTGGCCCGGAGAGGCCGGCTGGCTCCTAAAAATCCGTATTGCGCAGGATGCCTGCCAGAGGCAAGCTGGCACCAGTGCCAAGTCAGGCTGGTTTGAGAGTGCCAAGTACCTCCTGCAAACTGACACCATGAAACTGAGGTGGTGACTTGTGCTTCCCTGGGAAAATGGCCGTTGTTTGTGTTCCAGGGCCTGTGGCCCCGAGAGGCCGGCTGGCTCCTAAAAATCCGTATTGCGCAGGATGCCTGCCAGAGGCAAGCTGGCACCAGTGCCAAGTCAGGCTGGTTTGAGAGTGCCAAGTACCTCCTGCAAACTGACACCATGAAACTGAGGTGGTGACTTGTGCTTCCCTGGGAAAATGGCCGTTGTTTGTGTTCCAGGGCCTGTGGCCCGGAGAGGCCGGCTGGCTCCTAAAAATCCGTATTGCGCAGGATGCCTGCCAGAGGCAAGCTGGCACCAGTGCCAAGTCAGGCTGGTTTGAGAGTGCCAAGTACCTCCTGCAAACTGACACCATGAAACTGAGGTGGTGACTTTTGCTTCCCTGGGAAAATGGCCGTTGTTTGTGTTCCAGGGCCTGTGGCCCGGAGAGGCCGGCTGGCTCCTAAAAATCCGTATTGCGCAGGATGCCTGCCAGAGGCAAGCTGGCACCAGTGCCAAGTCAGGCTGGTTTGAGAGTGCCAAGTACCTCCTGCAAACGGACACCATGAAACTGAGGTGGTGACTTGTGCTTCCCTGGGAAAATGGCCGTTGTTTGTGTTCCAGGGCCTGTGGCCCGGAGAGGCCGGCTGGCTCCTAAAAATCCGTATTGCGCAGGATGCCTGCCAGAGGCAAGCTGGCACCAGTGCCAAGTCAGGCTGGTTTGAGAGTGCCAAGTACCTCCTGCAAACTGACACCATGAAACTGAGGTGGTGACTTTTGCTTCCCTGGGAAAATGGCCGTTGTTTGTGTTCCAGGGCCTGTGGCCCGGAGAGGCCGGCTGGCTCCTAAAAATCCGTATTGCGCAGGATGCCTGCCAGAGGCAAGCTGGCACCAGTGCCAAGTCAGGCTGGTTTGAGAGTGCCAAGTACCTCCTGCAAACGGACACCATGAAACTGAGGTGGTGACTTGTGCTTCCCTGGGAAAATGGCCGTTGTTTGTGTTCCAGGGCCTGTGGCCCGGAGAGGCCGGCTGGCTCCTAAAAATCCGTATTGCGCAGGATGCCTGCCAGAGGCAAGCTGGCACCAGTGCCAAGTCAGGCTGGTTTGAGAGTGCCAAGTACCTCCTGCAAACGGACACCAT